>NC_057806.1:315017384-315080501 GCF_018294505.1 Triticum aestivum | reverse complement strand
CTCGCTGGCCGAACAGTGGAGGTCAGAAGAAATTCCCTCCTAAGGTAAAAACCATGAACATGATATATGACACGTACATACCCAAGAAGGAGAGGAAGCGTGCACTTCAGGACGTCTATGTTGTAGAGCTGGTGGCCCTAAAATTCAACGCATGGTCAGCAGGCCCGATCACCTTTGACCGCAGGGACCATCCGACCAGTATTTGTCATGGAGGGTCAGCGGCCCTGGTACTTGACCCCATTATCAATGGGTACCACCTAACTCAAGTCCTTATGTACAGTGGCTGTAGCCTCAATCTGATTTACTCAGACACAGTGAGAAAAATGGGCATAGATCCATCAAGGATCAAGCCCAGCAACACAACCTTTAAAAGAGTAATTCCAGGCGTCAAAGCCTGCTTCTTGGGCACTGTGACCTTGGAACTAGTGTTTGGCTTGCCCGATAACTTCTGCAGCAAAGACTTGATCTTCGATATCGTCCCCTTCCGTAGCGGCTATCACGCACTTCTTGGTCGTACGACGTTCGCTCACTTTAACGTCGCCCCCATTATGCAGATCTGAAGCTAAAGATGCCCGGTCCCAAGGGTGTCATCATTGTTAACGGAAAAACGTAGCGCTCACTCTGGACCGAGGAGCGTACAGCGGCTCTAGCAGTCGAAGTCCAAATCGGCAACGAAGTGCCGAAGTATCAGTTCGCCGTCAAGGCAAGAGAGACAAGCAAACGAGCCCGAGCTCTATCTCAGTTCTTGGAGCGCCCCTACACTCAATACAAATAGGGGTACGCGCCCCACAACATACACTACAAAAAAAGACACATCCGTTACATTTTGGGCCGAACGAATTTTTTCTGTCATGCTTATGACACTTCTATGACGATAATTGTGACAAAACCCGGTATCATCATAGATGTGGTGGGCTCCTACTTCTATGACAAAAAATCATGACAGAAAATGGGCTTTTCATCCTGGGCAGGCCGGAGACGCAGCTGCATGACATTCTTTGGGCCGTCCATGATGGAAAAAATTGTGGTAGAAGCGAGAGAGAGGAAATATCGCGGAGTACCCAGTTACAGTGGGTGGTCGGGGCCGAGCGATGCACTGTGGTTTGTGTGTGTCTCTCATGTACACGTGTGTGTGCAAGGCATTGGCTAACTGAACATGGAGCGATCGCACGTTACTGAACCCGAGCGGTCGATCCCTTGGCTGTTAACTGAACCTGAGCGATTCACTCGCTACTGACTAAACCCGAGCAATTCCTTCGCTGTTGCTGCTAACTAAACCCGAGCGATCGATCACTGGTGCTGCTTACTGAAGCCGATCGAGCCCCCGTGCGAGACGTAGCCAGCCGGTGTTGGGTTGCCTCTCGATGAACAGTGACTGTTGCTACCGTGTGCGTGCTACGTACGTAGAACGAGTTGAGACGTGGTGAGTCAAGCCAGTTGGTTGGCTTTGGATGAACAGTTCCCTGTGGGGGTTGGATGAACAGGACCCCATGGTAGTAGGCCATTGCCGCTGGATGAATAGGACCCCGATCAAGGAGGTTGCTGCAGCCCAGCCAGTTGGGGGTGGATGAACAGGACCCAGTGGAGGGCTGGATGAACAGCAGCTAGTGGAGGCTGTATGAACAATAGCCATGGATGAACAGTAGCTCGTGGAGGCTCGAGGAGATTGACGATGGATGAACAGTAGCCCGTGGAGGTTGGAGTGAGGCGGTAGACGGTGGATGAACAGGACCCCGTTTCGACCATAGGCGCTCCAACACAAGTTTGTTTCCTCCGTTTTGTGGTACGCCACACCCCCCCGATCAACATGACCCTGTTTCAACCATAGGCACTCGAACACAAGTCTGTTTCTCCGTTTTGCGGTATGCCAGACCCCTCCCGATGAACAGGATCCCGTTTTGACTGTGGCCGGTCGAACAGAAGGCCGTTTCCTCCATTCCACGGTATGCCAGGCCCCGTTTCGGCTGTTCTGTCCAAGCCGATTGGCTCCCGTTGAACAGGACGTATTTCGACCCAGTCGGTTGCCTCCCGATGAACATGACGTTGTTTCCCCGTTCCGACCCAGCCAGTTCGCTGCCCGATGAACATGACGCCGTTGCTGCCGTCCATTGCCTATCCATGTACACAAGCCCTGGTCGTCCGTATATATGCGCAAGTACACACTCGAGACCCCATCCGTATGTACGTACATGGCCGTATGTTTTGCCCTAAGGTTGTACGTACATGTACAGGACTTAGATGGGACTGCGTGAACTGCTCTGTCAGGTTCTCTACAACCACATGTGTCGCTACTTACTCGACCACGGTTCATACTTGCAGACAGACCGATCGACCAGTATGTATGTACACGTTCGCGACCAGACAGACAATGCTACATACGCTTTGACCGGGTGGGTCCCAATGGTCAGGGAGGATAAGGACGTACTTCCTTGCGTGCAAAGATATAGCTGGTCGTTCCCAGCTTGCAGGGGGAGGAATTGTTTTTATTTTGTGAGTAATAAGGAGGTACTTGTTTGTGTTCAAAGATGCAGCTGGTGGGTCCAGCTGTCAGCCTCACCGCCTAAAGTCTTGATACGTCTCCAACGTATCTATAATTTTTTATTATTCCATGTTGTTATATTATCAATCTTGGATGTTTTATAATCATTTATATTCATTTTATATCATTTTTTGGTACTAACCTATTGACATAGTGCCAAGTGCCACTTGCTGTTTTTGCATGTCTTTTATATCGCAGATAATCAATACCAAACGGAGTCCAAACGCAGGAAACTTTTTGTGGAATTTTTATGGACCAGAAGGCATCCAATGGGCAGGAGAAGCACCTAGGGGGTGCCCCGAGGGGGTACAACCAGGCGCGCCCAGGTGGGTTGTGCCCACCTTGGTGGCCTCCCGCACCGCCTCTTTGCTCTATAAATACCCCAATATTCTAGAAACCCTAGGGGAGTCGACGAAAATCAATTCCAGCCGCCACAGAGTCTAGAACCACCATATCCAATCTAGACACCATCACAGAGGGGTTCACCACTTCCATTGGTGCCTCTCCGATGATGCGTGAGTAGTTCTTTGTAGACCTTCGGGTCCGTAGTTAGTAGCTAGATGGCTTCCTCTCTCTCATTTTATTCTCAATACAATGGTCTCTTGGAGATCCATATGATGTAACTCTTTTGTGGCGTGTTTGTTGGGATCCGATGAACTTTGAGTTTATGATCAGATCTATCTTTTTACCCATGAAAGTTATTTGAGTTTGTTTGATCTCTTATATGCATGATTGCTTATAGCCTCGTATTTCTTCTCTGATATTTGGGTTTTGTTTAGCCAACTTGATCTATTTATCTTGTAATGGGAAGAGGTGCTTTGTAGTGGGTTACATCTTACGATGCTTGATCCCAGTGACAGAAGGGGAAGCGACACGTATGTATCGTTGCTACTAAGGATAAAACGATAGGGTCTATTTCTACATAAATAGATCTTGTCTACATCATGCCATTGTTCTTATTGCATTACTCCGTTTCTCCATGAACTTAATACACTAGATGCATGCTGGAAAGCGGTCAATGTGTGGAGTAATAGTAGTAGATGCAGGCAGGAGTCGGTCTACTAATCTTGGACGTGATTCCTATATAATGATCATTGCCTGGACATAGTCATGATTATTTGAAGTTCTATCAATTGCCCAAAACTAATTCGTTTACCCACCGTTTGCTATTTTTCTCGAGAGAAGCCACTAGAGAAACCTACGGCCCCCGGGTCTCTTTCTCATATTTTTTGCCTTTGCGATCTATTTTATTTGCCTTTTATTTTCAGATCTATTAAACCAAAAATACCAAAAATACCTTGCCGCAATTTATTATTATTTATTTTATTTTGCGTTCGATCTATCAATCTAATACAATTTATTCATGCCCGTTTGCCAATTTCTGGCGTCGTTACCTGATACGTCTCCAACGTATCTATAATTTTTTATTGTTCCATGCTATTATATTATCTGTTTTGGATGTTAATGGGCTTATTTATATACTTTTATATTATTTTTGGGGCTAACCTACTAACCCAAGGCCCAGTGCAAATTGTTGTTGTATTGCCTATTTCAGTGTTTCGCAGAAAAGGAATATCAAACGAAATCCAAACGGAATAAAACCTTCGGGAGAGTTATTTTTGGAACAAACGTGATCCAGGGGACTTGGAGTGGACGTCAAGAAATCAACGAGGAGGCCACGAGGCAGGGAGGCGCGCCTGCCCCCCTGGGCACACCCCCACCCTCGTGGGCCCCTCATAGCTCCACCGGCTTACTTCTTACTCCTATATATACCCATATACCTGGAAAACATCCGAGAGCACCACGAAACCCTATTTCCACCACCGCAACCTTATGTACCAAGAGATCCCATCTTGGGGACTTTTCCGTAGCTCCGCCGGAGGGGGAATCGATCATGGAGGGCTTCTACATCAACACCATAGCCTCTCTGATGATGTGTGAGTAGTTTAATTCAGACCTTCAGGTCCATAGTTATTAGCTAGTTGGCTTCTTCTCTCTCTTTGGATCTCAATATAATGTTCTCCTCGATCTTCTTGGAGATCTACTTGATGTAACTCTTTTTGCGGTGTGTTTGTCGAGATATGATGAATTGTGGGTTTATGATCAAGTTTATCTATGAACAATATTTGATTCTTCTCTGAAATATTTTATGTATGATTGGTTACCTTTGCAAGTCTCTTCGAATTATCAGTTTGGTTTGGCCAACTAGATTGATCTTTCTTGCATTGGGAGAACTGCTTAGCTTTGGGTTCAATCTTGCGGTGTCCTTTCCCAGTGACAGCAGGGGCAGCAAGGCACGTATTGTATTGTTGCCATCAAGGATAAAAAGATGGGGTTTATATAATATTTCTTGAGTTTATCCCTCTACATCATGTCATCTTGCCTAATGCGTTACTCTGTTCTTATGAACTTAATACTTTAGATGCATGCTGGATAGCGGTCGATGTGTGGAGTAATAGTAGTAGATGCAGAATCGTTTCGGTCTACTTGTCGCGGATGTGATGCCTATATACATGATCATGCCTAGATATTCTCATAATTATGCACTTTTCTATCAATTGCTCGACAGTAATTTGTTCACCCACCGTAATACTTATGCTATCTTGAGAGAAGCCACTAGTGAAACCTATGGCCCCCGGGTCTATTCTCTATTATATTAATCTCCCGTCAACTAGCTATTTCTATTACCGTTTATTTTGCAATCTTTATATTCCAATCTATATCATGAAAATTCCAAAAATATTTATCTTATTATTATTATCTCTATCAGATCTCACTCTTGGAAGTGACCGTGAAGGGACTAACAACCCCTTTATCGCGTTGGTTGCGAGGTTCTTATTTGTTTGTGCAGGTACGAGGGACTTGCGTGTAGTCTCCTACTGGATTGATACCTTGGTTCTCAAAAACCGAGGGAAATACTAGTGCTACTTTGCTGCATCACCCATTCCTCTTCAAGGTAAAACCAATGCAGTGCTCAAAGAGGTAGCAAGAAGGATTTCTGGTGCCGTTGCCGGGGAGATCTACGCACAAGTCAAGACATACCAAGTATGCATCACAAACTCTTATCCCTCGCATTACATTATTTGTCATTTGCCTCTCGTTTGCCTCTCCCCCACTTCACCCTTGCAGTTTTGTTTGCCCTCTTTTCCGCTCTCCTCTTTTTTGTTCCCCTTTTCTTTTCTAGTTCGTCTCTTTTCTCTTGCTTCTTGTGTGCTTGTGTGTTGGATTGTTTGTCACGATGGCTCAAGATAATACTAAATTGTGTGACTTTTCTAATACCAACAATAATGATTTTATTAGCACTCTGATTGCTCATCTTACCGATGCTGAATCTTGTGAAACTAATGTTGCTTTGCTAAATCTTGTCATGAAAGATCTGTTTTCCGGACTTCCTAGTGAAGATGTCGCTACCCATCTAAACAACATTGTTGATTTGTGTGATATGCAAAAGAAGAAAGATGTGGATAATGATATTGTTAAATTGAAGCTATTCATGTTTTCGCTTAGAGATCGTGCTAAAACTTGGTTTTCGTCTTTGCCTAAAAATAGTATCGATTCATGGAATAAGTGCAAAGTTGCTTTTATCTCTAAGTATTTTCCTCCCACTAAGATCATCTCTCTTATAAATGATATTATGAATTTCAATCAACTTGATCATGAACATGTTGCACAAGCTTGGGAGAGGATGAAATTAATGATACGTAATTGCCCTACACATGGTTTGAATCTTTGGATGATTATACAATTTATGCTGGATTGAATTTTGCATCTAGAAATCTTTATGTTCGGCCGCGGGAGGCACTTTTATGGAAATCACTTTAGGAGAAGGTACTAAACTCCTAGATAATATTATGGTTAATTATTCTCAATGGCACACCGAAAGATCCACTAGTAAAAAGGTTCATGCTATAGAAGAAAATAATGTTTTGAGTGGAAAGATGTATGAACTTATGAAATTTTTTTGCTAATAAGAGTGTTTCTTCTGATCCTAATGATATGCTTTTGTCTACTTTGATTGAGAATAACAATGAATCTATGGATGTGAATTTTGTTGGTAGGAACAGTTTTGGTAATAACGCGTATAGAGGTAATTTTAATCCTAGGCCGTTTCCTAGTAATTCCTCTAATAATTATGGTAATTCCTACAACAATTCTTATGGAAATTATAATAATATGCCCTCTGATTTTGAATCTAATATTAAGGTATTTATTAGTTCGCAAAAGAGTTTTAATGCTTTCATTGAAGAAAAACTGTCTAAGTTTGATGAATTGGCTAGGAACGTGGATAGAATTTCTCTTGATGTTGATTATTTGAAACTTATATCTATTCCACCTAAGCATGATATCAATGAGTCTCTCAAAGCTATGATAATTTCCATTGATGAGTGCAAAGAAAGAACCGCTAGGATGCATGCAAAAAAAAGATTGCTCTGTGAAAGCGTGTTCTTCTAGTTTTCATGATAATAAGGATGAAGATATAAAAGTGATTGATGTGTCTCCTATTAAATCTTTGTTTCGCAATATGAATCTTGATAATGATGGGACTGGAGATGAGTCAACTTTAGTTAAAAGGCATCCCAATGATTCAGAGTTTTTAGATCTTGATGCTAAAATTGGTAAAAGTGGGATTGGAGAGGTCAAAACTTTACATAGCAATGAACCCACTTGTCGTGGTTTTGTCATGGCAGATGTCCTAGCAAAAGGACTTAGTCGTGGAGCCATCGCTACGGGTTATCTTGAAGGGGTTAAAGCGGACACAGGGACGCAAGAGAGTTTATACTAGTTTGGCCCCTTCAATGAAGGTAAAAGCCTACGTCTAGCTGTGATGGAATTGATGGGGTTTCGATGACTAGGGAGCAAACAAGCTTCGCCTATGTCTTGAGTTGTTGTCTGTTTTCCTTGAACCGCTGCCGGGTCGTCCCCTTATATACACGGGTGACTCCCGTCAGCTTACGGAGTCCCAATACCGGCTCATAGATGTGTCTGGTTTGGTCTCCACTTATTCCTAACTTACAATACAAGTTAACTACTAACGCCGGTTTACGGCTACAGGCCTTGAACCGACCATGGGCCTTGAGCCCTCCTCTGTCTTCTTGGGCTTTAACATACTTAACTACTGACGAAGTTAACCCGGCCCTGATAGGCCGGTTTACGCCCAGTAGTAATATCCCCAACATTAGCCCCCAGATTGATTTGAACGGGTTCATGTCAATCCTTTAATAAAATCTTAATCTTTAACATCTTCTTATAAATTGGTAAACCGCCATGATGTCATCTTCTCTGATTGCTGTAAACCGGAGTGACGTCACCTGTCATAATGAAGCTATCCATTATGCTTCTTTGTTTAATAGATCGGCGGAAATCGAGGCGACAGCTCCGTTTTGTGGCCCCTTGATTGTCGCGCCTGACACATGTTCTTCGCCTTATAAATAGGACCGAAGGGTCATTTCTTTTCTCCTTTCGTGCCTTCTTCGTCTTCCTCGCGTCGCCAGCCTCGGAGCTCCGCCGTCGACCTCTGCCTCAACCTTGGCCGCTGCATCAACCTGAGCGCACTAGAGCATCGCGGCAACCTTCCGCATGTTCCTTAGCTCCGGTAAATCTTCCATCCTTTCCCCCGCAGATCTGACCTAGGGTTTCGCAGTTCTTCAGTGTTCATCGTCTACCTCTTGCTCATACGATAGATCTTTAGATGGCTCCACAAATCTTTATTCTGTGCAATGGTAGCTGTTTACCCTTTGCCTTCACTTGCACATCTCAAAACCATAGATCTATATGTACATCTTGTTCGTTGATTCGGTACTGCTCCTTTTGGACCTCTGAATATTTATCTTTTTTCTGAACTTGCTTCAGATCCATCGCTGTAGAGAAATCTTACAAAACCTGTTTCTGTAAACTTACTCCTCTACTTCAATGTTTAAACCCAGTGGTTTAACCTTGTAGGAAAAAATTGCCAAACCGGTATATACCATTAGTCCCCTTGTTGAACCGCTAGATGTTGTTGCTTCATAAAACTCCGGTTCATATAGATCTGTCTCCGGTTTAACATTGCACATACCAGTGTACCTTGATCAAATGTATTTTTGAACCGAGATCTTCTACCTTGTAGATTCCATCATGGCCAAGCAAGTATATGAATGCAATTGGGTTCCTTCTCGTGTCACAAAGGCTCAGCTGGACGATCTAGTCTTGATCGGCGCTTTAGGCAGCAAAGATACCATTCATTGGAGGGCTCCTGGCAAAGAATTCCCTCCCACTCCTCAAGAAGAAGTTGTTGTTTTTGTAGATCACTTAGCTCGGGGCTTTAAGCCACCCGGTTCTAAATTTTACCGAGATGTTTTGGCCGATTTCCAACTCCATCCACAAGATAATGGCCCCAACTCTGTTACAAATATGTGTCACTTCCAAGTGCTCTGTGAAGCATTCTTTCAAGAGGAGCCCATAGTGGAATTGTTCCGGGACCTTTTCCATCTAAACCGTCGTACTGAGTTTACTGACGGCTCCAATACGGAGTTGGGTGGCGTGGCGATCCAGAAAAGGAAAGAGGTCACATACCCTCATGCCAAACTGCACAGCCACCCCAAAGAGTGGAATCAGACATGGTTCTACAGCAAAGATACCTCCCCTGCTGGTGAGAATCCCTTGCCCGGCTTTCGTCCGGAGCGGCTCAGCAATACACACCCTTTTCCGCAAAGATTGACTGCCCAGGAGAGAAGCAAATATGCTCCTCAGCTGTCGAAGCTCAGAGCCTTTATGGCCAACGGTTTAACAGGGGTTGATCTCGCTCGCTGCTGGATATCATGGAGCATACTGCCCCTTAGTTAGCGCTCCGGTTTGATGTGTGAGTATACCGGCAGTGTGGATGACCCACTGCGACATTCCAGAATCCAGCTCACCGATGAAGAAATCACAGAAGCTGTGAATAAGATGTTGAATGAACCGGAACATATCTGTGCTAAAAACGGCCTGCTTCCCTTCTGTGCCACCAACAAACCGCCAGCGGTAAGGCCTTGATTTTTCCTTTTGCTGAATCTATTATTGATATATCTAGTCATTGTTTAATATCAGTGTCTGTGTAATCAGGGCAATGATCCGTTTTGGAGCAAGAAATTGCCGCAGGAGAAACTGGAAAAACCAGACAAACCGGAACGAGCAACCCGGCAAAAGACTAAAGTTGTAAAGAAGACTGCCCACAGGAAAAGAACTACTGCATCTTCTAATCCGGCCCCTGATGATGATGTGGATAATCCGGACCTTGAGGTAGATCTTCACTCACTTGGCTTATTTTTCATGCGTCTTATTGATGATGATATTTGTCAGGATGATGCCGAAGCTAGCCACGCTGATGCTGCAGAGGTAATTATTCTCTCTTCCGATTCAGAACCTTTGCCTTCGCTAAAAATCCGTCAGGCAAACCGGAAAGTTAAATTTTCTCATCCTCTTGCTTATTTGGATCCCAAATTTCTTATGAAGACCCAACAGCACGAAGCTCGTCGCACAACCCGGCACAGCGGCCAGGTAGTTACCTCCGCCGGTTTACCGAACAGTCCGGTTTGGAAACGCCGTTCAGAGGTCTCTAATTTGCTTGTCAGTGATTGTCCTAAAGCGGGCTGCTTTCGCCAACCTCTTAATCCATCTGACTCCGATTACCAGGTTACTTCCCACTCATCTTCTGGCGAGTCATCGGCTACTCAGCTGCCACCGCTCAAAACGGTGCTTGGGTAAGCTATACTTATTATGATACTTACAGTACATTGCCTTAGAACATATGCTGTATTTGATTTTTTTATTCTTTCCAGGGCCAAACCTAGGCCAAGCAAGAAGGCCCGCCTGGACAAAGCGGCCGAAGAAGATGCCGTTCTTGAGCCAGGCAAGACACCCGATCTTGAAGCAGCTATTCCTGAGGATATACCCAACGATCCACCGCGGCAAGACAACGATCTTATTGCTGAAGAGAGACCTACTGATGCCTCAGGTCCTGTCAATCAGCCCACAGGCTCCATCCGGATGGAGAGATCCACCGGTCCAGCAAAACCTACTGACAAGCCAACAGCCCCAGTGCAAACCGGCGATACTCAGGAGGATGAGGTTGTCATCACTGGCACTGGCCATACCGAGCCAAGAAATCCTGTTGCTTTGTCCAAACATTCTGCCAAGGAAGAATTTGCTGCCTTTGGTAAAGGCAAGTGGAATGCTGATCTGGCAACTTACGCTGCTCTGAACGCCCAAGATATCCATTCCGGCTACCTGAACCAGCTGTATGCCAGCCGTGACTATGAAGCCAGTATGATTAATATGATGAAGGATAAATACGAGGTAACTTCCATACGCTCTTTCTTGCTTGTATGCTTCAATATTTACTGACTCTCCTTATCCCCCAAGGGCCGGTTTGTAATCTTCTTTCAAACCGGGACTTACTAACATAAATCTTAATACTTTGAACTTTTGCCAATGTAGCCCCCAAGGGCCAATTCAACTTAGCGTAGTTAAACCGGTACTTTAAGTAATTGAGATTACCTCATGAGAATATATATACGAGCAAATAGCCATTAGCCCCCAAGTGCCAAGTTGAATACTTGTATTGATCTTGGGACTTCGCAAGCAATTGAAAGATGAAGATCGAATATGCATTAGCCCCCAAGTGCTAAGTGCATAACTTGTTATGTGATTGGTACTTGAATCCTTATACTGATTTGTTGAAACATATATCTGTATGCATGCAGGCGGAGCTAAAGACGAAAGAAAACCAAGTCACCGATCTCCAAGAAAACCTGAAAACCCAACAGGCTGAAACCTCCAAAGCAAAAGAGGAATTGGCCAGCGCTTTAAGCGCCATGGAACAGCTTAAGGAGAGCTTCAAGAAGAAGCAGGCGGATTGGGCCACTGAAAAGTCCTCTTTGATCAAACGAGCAGAGGATGCCGAGGCTGCACTAAAACCAGTGGCGGATGAACTGACCAGCATAAAGCGGCACGTGCATGCCATGACTACTGCTATCTTTGGTAAGCCAGTTTGCCTTCTGAATTGGCTCTGCCTTCTTACAGAGTCGCCGGTTTATTAACCCTTTATAGTATTTCAGGGACACGCATTGGTCACTTGGGGTCAGATGTGCGGAAGAAACTGAAAGCCGCCTATACATTGGTTGAACAATTGTATACTGGTGCCTGGCGGATCATCTGTACCGCATCTCATAACAAACCGACGCCCACTTTGATTCAAGATACTCTGATGAAACTGTCGGTGCTTCCTGCCCGGGTTGAAGAGCTGAAGAAATCTGCTGCTCGAACCGGTGCAATCAATGCCTTAATCCGGGCAAAAGCCTGGGTGCCGGATTTTGATCCTATTGAAGCGGCTCAGGGCTATCCCAGCTTGAAGGAAGACGGGTCAGAATTTGGTGAAGCGGATCTGCGAGCAATAAACCAGGAGGTACGTCCGCTAGCTTGTCAATTGGCTGAAGAAGCAGACTTGTCTCATTATCAAGCCCAATATGACAGTCAGAACAAGCGAATAGCTGCACCAATCCATGAATCGGAAAATCTGATCCCTCCAATCCGTAAGCATACTTACGCTCCTGATATTGACCCGTCATTGCTGATCCATGATGAAGCTGTTTTTCAAGCATTAATGGGAATCGACTGGACAACTGTGGATTTCCAGCCACTGGGTAGAGAAATGGAGGCTGAAGCGGCGCAGGATGACCCACAACCATCAGGCCAGGCTGGTGACCAAGCTTGAACCGGAAGCCAGTTTTAAAACTGCCTCTCCTTTGCGAAAAACAATTATATTATTATGGGCACCATGTTGCCTTGTAATAGGCTAGCTGATACTTTTGATGTTGATATGCCTTCGTGCATAGTTTGTTCTTCCTGTGGTGATGAACTTTCCAAAGCACTTTCTGAAATGAGAAATTCATCAAGTGCCACACGGTTGTACTGTCAGGCGGAATATGATGTCTGCATATATGAAATCAAAACATCCAAAACAAAATTTTAAGTATATGATCAAATTTTTGAGATACATAATACCTGCCATCGTTGAGCGTGAAGTTGGCTTGGCCAATCTTGAAGTGGAGTTTTGCAAACCCACACTATTGAGGAGATAACAGCTCCTGTATATATATGACTCTGGTTTACCATGTAAACCGTGTCGGGTTATAATAAACAGCGTGTTACTCCGTAAGAGGATGTTAACAACAAGGATCAAACCGGGCAAATAGTCTCCGGATTGACATGAACTGTGTTCCGTCAATGGATTGGTTGAAAACTTTGTTGGTTTAAAAAGAACGCAAGAAAAAAGAAAAAAGAATCTGGCAAAGAAAAATGCGAAGCAAAAAGCAATGAGAAAACCGTTTGCCAAAAAAGATTTATTTGAGCTGATCAAATGGCGTTACCATGGCCGAACACGACCAAGCTCCTGTTAGGTGTAACTATGGTTCTAGTCAGCCAGGTCCCCAAATGAAACCGTGGCAGTTATGCTGACCAAGTGGCATGGCGATGGTTCGGGTTCAACCAAGCCCCCAAGTGATTCTATGGCCTTAGGCCGATCAAGAGGCATGAGTGGTTCAGACGTGACCAAGTCCCCAAGTGATCTGGTGGCTCTCACCTATCAAGAGGTATGGTATTGGTTCGGACACGACCAATCCTCCAAGTGATATAACACGACACTTTTAGAAAAGCGAACTCAAGGGGTAAACCACAAGCCGCTTTAGAACAACTCCGTGTAACCACACATGATGTAAAAGAACAGATAGCCCGCTTTAGCTGAGGTTCCAATTTACTATAGTTAATATATACATCGTTGTAATATGTACATAAGTAGAACCAATGGCTCAGGTATAATAAGGCCGAAGATGAGCTATGTTCCACGGCCTGTTGGTCTCCTCCTCTGATGTACGTGAGTCCTTATGTTCTCGAATATCGATCAGATAGTATGACCCGTTGTGCAGATTCTTGCTGACCAAGAAAGGCCCCTCCTAAGGTGGGGATAACTTATGCATATCAGTCCGATCTTGAATGAGCCGAAGCACCAAATCTCCTTCCTGGAAGGTTCTGGTTCGGACTCGGCGACTGTGATAACGATGAAGATCCTGTTGGTAAACCGCCGATCGGGTGGCTGCTATGTCACGCTCTTCATCCAACCGGTCCAAAGCATCTTGCCGTGCCGTCTCGTTGTCCGCTTCAACATAAGCCGTCACACGAGGTGAATCATGACGGATATCACTGGGGATAACCGCCTCCGCTCCATAAACCATGAAGAACGGCGTGTATCCTGTTGACCTGTTGGGTGTCGTATTGATGCTCCATAGCACAGATGGTAATTCTTCTACCCAACAACCCGGCGTTCTCTGCAAAGGAACCATGAGTCGGGGCTTGATGCCTCTCAAGATCTCTTGATTAGCTCTTTCTGCCTGATCATTCGACTGTGGGTGTGCCACTGATGAAACGTCGAGCCGGATGTGCTCCCGTTCGTAGAACTCCTTCATGGCACCTTTGGACAAATTGGTACCATTATCTGTGATGATACTGTGTGGAAAGCCAAACCGGAAAATCACTTTTTTAATGAACTGAACTGCCGTGGCCGCATCACACTTGCTAACAGGTTCTGCTTCCACCCACTTTGTAAACTTGTCAACCACCACCAGGAGGTGGGTCTTTTTATCTTTGGACCTTTTGAAAGGCCCAACCATATCCAGCCCCCAAGTCACAAATGGCCAAGTAATTGGAATCATTCTCAATTCTTGAGCCGGTACATGAGCACGTCTTGAGAACCTTTGGCAACCATCACATCGTCTGACCAGATCCTTCGCATCAGCATGAGCAGTTAACCAATAGAAGCCGTGGCGAAACGCTTTAGCCACCAGAGATTCTGAACCGGCGTGGTGACCACAATCTCCTTCGTGGATCTCACGCAAAATTTCACGGCCTTCTTCAGGAGACACACAACGTTGAAATGCTCCTGACACACTGCAATGATGCAACTCGCCGTTGATAATAGTCATGGACTTGGATCACCGGATTATCTGTCGGGCCAGAGTCTCATCCTCTGGTAACTCGCCCCGGTTCTTATACGCCAGGTAAGGAAGCGTCCAATCCGGAATAACATGAAGAGTTGCCACCAATTGAGCCTCCCGATCAGGAATAGCCAAATCCGCTTCACCAGGGATCTTGACCGACGGGTTGTGCAGCACGTCTAGAAAAACATTGGGCGAAACTGGTTTGCGCTGAGAGCCCAGCCGGCTTAAGGCGTCCGCCACTTAATTTTTCCGCCGGTCCACGTGGTCCACCTGATAGCCTTTGAAATGACCTGCAACAATATCCACCTCAAGATGATATGCTGCCATGAGTGGGTCCTTGGAATCCCAAGTGCCAGACACTTGCTGAGCCACAAGGTCCGAGTCACCGAAGCACTTAACTCGACTTAGATTCATCTCCTTAGCCATCCGGAGACCATGGAGCAAGGCTTCATACTCAGCTGCATTGTTAGTACAAGGGAACATTAAGCGGAGAACATAACAAAACTTATCACCTCGTGGGGAAGTTAATACGACTCCAGCCCCCGAGCCTTCCAGTTGCCTGGATCCGTCAAAATGGATGGTCCAATATGTGTGATCCAGCTTTTCTTCAGGTGCTTGCATTTCCGTCCAATCAAAAATCAACCAGTGCTTGAGACTTAATGGCCGTCTGAGGCACATACCTCAAATCGTGCGGCCCAAGCTCTATAGCCCACTTGGCAATCCGACCAGTTGCTTCCCGGTTCTGGATGATATCTCCCAAAGGAGCAGAACTGACCACCGTAATTGGATGCCCTTGGAAAGTATTGTTTAAGCTTCCGGCTTGCCATAAAGACTCCATACACCAGCTTCTGCCAATGCGGATACCTTTGCTTGGACTCAATGAGCACCTCGCTGATATAATAGACCGGACGTTGAACCGGATGCTCCTTACCTGCCTCCTTTCGCTCCACCACAATAGACACGCTGACTGCCCGAGCATTAGCAGCAACATATAGCAGTAATGGCTCCTTGTCAATGGGAGCGGCGAGCATAGGCGGATTGGCCAATTGCCGCTTTAAGTCCTCAAATGCTTCATCAGCAGCAGAACTCCAGACAAACTGATCCGTCTTTTTCAACATCTGATACAAAGGGATTGCCTTCTCACCAAGGCGACTGATAAACCGGCTTAGCGCGGCAATCCGGCCTGCCAGGCACTGAACATCATTGATACACTTCGGTTTAGCGAGGGAGGTGATGGCTGTGATCTTCTCCGGATTAGCCTCAATTCCCCTATTGGACACCAAGAAGCCTAATAACTTGCCCGCCGGTACACCAAAGACGCATTTGTCCGGATTAAGCATCATCTTGTATGTCCTCAGGTTATCAAAAGTTTCCTTTAAATCATCAATCAGAGTCTCCTTCTCCCTGGATTTAACCACGATATCATCCACGTAGGCATGTACATTACGGCCAATCTGTTTATGTAGACAATTTTGCACACAACGTTGATAAGTTGCCTGGGCACTCTTGAGCCCAAAAGGCATAGACACATAGCAGAAGGCTCCAAAGGGAGTTATGAATGCCGTTTTCTCCTGGTCCTTAACTGCCATTTTGATCTGATGATAGCCAGAATATGCATCCAAAAAACTTAAATGCTCACAACCCGCCGTAGCATCAATAATTTGATCAATACGGGGGAGGGCAAAGGATCTGCTGGACAAGCTTTATTAAGATCTTTGTAATCCACACACATGCTCCAGGTACCATTTTTCTTAAGGACTAGCACCGGATTGGCAAGCCACTCAGGGTGAAAAACTTCAACAATAAAACCAGCTGCTAAGAGCCTGGCTACCTCTTGTCCAATTGCCTTGCGTCTTTCTTCGTTAAACTGGCGGAGGAACTGTTTCACCGGTTTGTATTTAGGATCCACATTAAGGGTGTGCTCAGCGAGTTGCCTCGGTACACCTGGCATGTCAGAGGGCTTCCATGCAAAAATGTCCCAATTCTCACGGATGAACTCGATGAGCGCGCTTTCCTATTTCGGATCCAAATTAGCACTGATGCTGAACTGCTTGGACGAATCACCAGGTACAAAGTCAACAAGCTTAGTTTCTGCTGCCGATTTGAACTTCAGGGCCGGATCATGCTCCGTAGTTGGCTTCTTTAATGGAGTCATGTCTGCCGGATCAACATTGTCCTTATAATACTTCAGCTCCTCGGTGGCACAAACCGACTCTGCATAGGCCGCATCACCTTCCTCGCACTCCAAAACAATTTTGTGGCTTCCGTGAACCGTTATTGTCCCCTTGTGACCCGGCATCTTGAGCTACAAATACACATAACAGGGTCGTGCCATAAACTTGGCGTAGGCCGGTCGCCCAAATAGGGCGTGATACGGACTTTGGATTTTCACCACTTCAAACATCAATGTCACCGACCTGGAATCATGATCATCCCCAAAGGCCACTTCCAGAGCTATCTTGCCAATAGGATATGCTGATCTGCCAGGTACTATACCGTGGAACACTGTATTAGACGGTTTAAGATATTTATCTGTCAGTCCCATACGACAGAAGGTCTCATAGTATAGGATATTAATGCTGCTACCTCCATCCATGAGCACCTTGGTGAACTTATAATCTCCCACCTGAGGCGCCACCACCAGAGCCAACTGACCCGGATTATCGACCTGGGGTGGGTGATCCTCTCTGCTCCATATGATTGGCTGTTCAAACCAACGTAGGTAACGGGGTATGGCCGGTTCAACAGAGTTGACCGCCCGCCTCTGAACCTTCCTGTCTCGCTTGTCCAAGCTAGTGGTGAAAACATGGTACTGCCCACTACTCAACTGCTTTGGGTTGCTCTGGTAACCTGACTGTTGCTGTTGTTGGTTGTAACCACCCTCGTTGTTCTGACTATTTTGACCATTATGTCCGCCCGAATTACCATTAAATCCTGAACCAGAACTTCCTCCACCGTAACCCGGCCCGGATCCTGAGCCACCGCCAGATTCGTGATCATACCGGAAATTATTAGAATTCTTGAACTCCTGCATAATAAAGCAATCCTTCCAAAGGTGGTTTGCTGGCGACTCCTTCATCCCATGTCTTGGACAGGGCTGGCTTAGCAGATAGTTTAGGCGTTCTGGGTTAGGATTGGGTGCCCCATTACGATTTTTCGGTTTACCCCTGCGTCACTGGCCATTGTCCTGTGCGTTAGTATTAGCCACAAAGTCCAAGTTACCATCCTCTTTACGCTTGCCTCCACCACCATTGCCTGCCCAGTGATGCTGCTGACCCTTGGAGTTGCTGTTCCTCTTTCCCTTCCCTATCTTGTCATCATCAGATTCGGGATCCTTGGTACTATCAGAATCAGCATATTTCACCAAAGCAGCCATGAGGGTCCCCATGTCAGTGCAATGACGCTTCATCCGTCCCAACTTCAGCTTCAGGGGCCCAAACCGGCAGTTGCCTTCTAGGGTTAATACTGCGGTGTCAGCGTTGATGCGGTCTGATGAGTGCAACACTTGTGAAACCCGGCGCACCCAATGAGTTGTTGAATCTCCTTCCTCCTGGACGCATGCAGCTAAGTCCACTATCGACATAGGCTGTTTACAGGTATCCTTGAAATTGCTGATAAAACGGGCTCGTAATTGGGCCCATGAACTGATAGAATTAGCCGGCAAGCTTTTTAACCAAGTACGGGCTGTTCCTTCAAGCATCATGGTGAAGTATTTTGCACACGCTGCGTCATCCACATCAAGCATCTCCATGGCCATCTCATAGCTCTCCACCCATGTCTCCGGAGGCCGATCCGTCGTGTAATTTGTTACCTTGCGCGGGCCCTTGAAATCCTTGGGCAGGCGCACATTGCGTAAAGCGGGGATAAGGCAAGGCACCCCCAAAGAACTAGAAGTAACACCAGGTTCGATCGAGATGGTTGGACGAACCGGTGTGAGCTGCCGAGCCTGATGTTGTGCGGCTAACTCGGCCTCCCTGCGCGCTCGGGCCCGGTTCACCACTTCTTGACCGTCATCAGCACCACCCGTCGGGTTGTTGCCACGGGGTGCTCCACGTCGTTCGTTACTCGACACTGCCGGTTCATCCATATGTCTGCTATAGCTCCGGCTTGGATGGGGGGTCGAGTGGATTCGGTCGCGGCTGTACGAGTATGCTTCCTGTTGGACCAAGGCTGTCCTCAGAAGCTCCTTGACCCGTCGCGTCTCTACTTCCTGCGGCGAATCACCTTCAATTAGAATGGCCTCTAGCCGTGCAGCAGCGGCAACAAGATTGTCCATTGGGTTGGAGTAGTGACCCGGAGGTGTTAAAACAGCCTGAGGTATAACGGTGTTTTGACGAGGCGGGTCCATCTGACGAGGCTGAACCGGTGCGCCGGCCCCGGGAGCTTCCGCCCGGTTTCCCTCTAGCGGATTGCCGGTTGCTACTCCTGGAGTGTTGAAAAGGTCTCTGGCCTCAAAGACCGGAGGCAAACAGGATCGGTACTTCCACCTCATGATTTCCCGCGACACACTCTGGTCCAACATGAGCCTGTAGGCTTGTGCGTCTAAAGCGGCCCGCTCTGTGGCCATCCTGGTGTCCTTAGCTGCCAGATCTGCCTTGGCCTGGATGATCTGTTCCTTCACTTTTGCAATCTCGGTGTTGTGAACGCCCTGATCCGCCGGATTAGCCTCCGCCATAAGCACAGCCAATGCATCAAATAGCTCTGATAGAACTTGAGCCGGCGGGCGCACAGGGCCTCCTGCTCCAGCAGCCGTCGCCGCTGCTGAACCGAAGGTCGTTGCCGTAGCGGTCAAAGAATGAAGCGCTGCTTGTGTGCCAGTCATGAATATCCCAACCCGGTTGGGCAGATCAGAGGGGTCCGAAATACTGTCGCCATCGGAACAGCCCCCAATCCGGCCGTCTTGTAGCTGATAAAGAGATTCGGTTTCTCCGGTCGATGACTCGTCATCGGAACAAACGACGGTATCGCCGCCAGATTCCGATCCATCCTCATAACTTCCTCCATGGATGACTCCCACGAAGGCATGCTTTATGGACGGTTTAATCCGGGCGAATCGCGCACGCTGAGCCGTCTCGACGAGGTCGGTGCGGATGTCCAGCTCGGGGCCCGGTTCACCGATCTTGCCAATAAAAACGTGAATGCCACCAAAGGGGACCCGGTACCCGTACTCAATTGAGCTGGCCTCGGGGTCCCAGCCTGCGTCGTCGATGTAGAGCTTGCCGCGACGACTCTTAGTCATCCGGCCTACAGCGTAGCCCTCGAGTCCTTCAAAGCGGCCCTCCAGGAACCAGAAACCATCGTGCGATAGCCCCACGGTGGGCGCCAACTATCGTGGTTTTGTCACGGTAGATGTCCTAGCAAAAGGACTTAGTCATGGAGCCATCGCTATGGGTTAGCTTGAAGGGGTTAAAGCGGACACAGGGATGCAAGAGAGTTTATACTAGTTCGGCCCCTTCAATGAAGGTAAAAGCCTACGTCTAGTTGTGATGGAATTGATGGGGTTTCGATGACTAGGGAGCAAAAAAGCTTCACCTATGTCTCGAGTTGTTGTCTGTTGTCCTTGAACCGCCGCCGGGTTGTCCCCTTATATACACGGATGACTCCCGTCAGCTTACGGAGTCCCAATACCGGCTCATAGATGTGTCCGGTTTGGTCTCCACTTATTCCTAACTTACAATACAAGTTAACTACTAACACCGGTTTACGGCTACAGGCCTTGAACCGACCATGGGCCTTGAGCCCTCCTCTGTCTTCTTGGGCTTTAACATACTTAACTACTGACGAAGTTAACCCGACCCCGATAGGCCGGTTTACGCCCAGTAGTAATATCCCCAACACCACTATTTTGGATTTCAAGGAATTTAATTATGATAATTTCTCTTTAATAAATTTTATTTCCTTGTTGCAATCCATGCTTTCTCCGCATGCTTATAATCAAAATAAAGCTTTTACTAAACATATCGTTGATGCTTTAATGCAATCTTATGAAGAAAGGCTTCAATTGGAAGTTTCTATCCCTAGAAAACTTTATGATGAGTGGGAACCCACTATTAAAATTAAAATTAAAATTAAAAATCATGAATGCTATGCTTTATGTGAGTTAGGTGCTAGCGTTTCCACGATTCGAAAAACATTGTGTGATGTGTTAGGTTTCCGTGAATTTGATGATTGTTCTTTAAATTTGCACCTCGCGGATTCCACCATTAAGAAACCTATGGGAATAATTAATGATGTTCTTATTGTTGCAAATAGGAATTATGTGCCCGTAGATTTCATTGTTCTTGATATAGATTGCAATCCTACATGTCCTATTATTCTTGGTAGACCTTTCCTTAGAATGATTGGTGCGATTATTGATATGAAAGAAGGAAATATTAGATTCCAATTTCCATTAAGGAAAGGCATGGAACACTTTCCTAGAAATAAAATTAAATTACCTTATGAATCCATTATGAGAGCCACTTATGGATTGCATACCAAAGATGATAATACCTAGATCTATCCTTGCTTTTATGCCTAGCTAGGGGCGTTAAACGATAGCGCTTGTTGGGAGGAAACCCAATTTTATTTTTGTTTCTGTTTAGTAATAAATAATTCATCTAGCCTCTGTTAAGATGTGGTTTTATGATTTTAATTAGTGTTTATGCCAAGTAGAACCTTTGGGAAGACTTGGGGAAAGTGTTTGCGATCTTGCTGTAAAAAACAGAAACTTTAACGCTCACAAGATTTGCTGCCATTTTTTACTGGAGAGTGCGATTAGGTTGATTCTTTTTCCAGATGATTAATAGATAAATTCCTCATGTGCATAAATTTATCAGAACTTTTTGGGTTACAGAAGTATTCGAAACCTATAGATTACTACATACTGTTCTGTTTTTGACAGATTCTGTTTTTCGCGTGTTGTTTGCTTATTTTGATGAATCTATGGATAGTATCGGAGGTTATGAACCATAGAGAAGTTGGAATACAGTAGGTTTAACACCAAAATAAATAAAGAATGAGTTAATTACAGTACCTTAAGTGGTGATTTGTTTTCTTATACTAACGGAGCTCATGAGATTTTCTGTTTAAGTTTTGTGTTGTGAAGTTTCCAAGTTTTGGGTAAAGATTTGATGGATTATGGAATAAGGAGTGGCAAGAGCCTAAGCTTGGGGATTCCCAAGGCACCCCAAGGTAAAATTCAAGGACAACCAAAAGCCTAAGCTTTGGGATGCCCCAGAAGGCATCCCCTCCTTCGTCTTCTTCTATCTGTAACTTTACTTGAGGCTATATTTTTATTCACCACATGATATGTGTTTTGCTTGGAGCGTCTTGTATGATTTGAGTCTTTGCTTTTTAGTTTACCACAATCATCCTTGTTGTACACACCTTTTTGGAGAGACACACATGAATTGGAATTTATTAGAATACTCTATGTGCTTCGCTTATATCTTTTGAGCTAGATAATTTTGCTCTAGTGCTTCACTTATATCTTTTTAGAGCATGGTGGTAGCTTTATTTTATAGAAATTATCGATCTCTCATGCTTCACTTATATTATTTTGAGAGTCCTTTAGAACAGCATGGTAATTTGCTTTGGTTATTAAATTAGTCCTAATATGATAGGCATCCAAGATGGGTATAATAAAAACTATCATAAAAAGTGCATTGAGTACTAGGAGAAGTTTGATACTTGATAATTGTTTTGAGATATAAATATGGTGATATTAGAGTTGTGATAGTTGAGTAGTTGTGAATTTGAGAAATACTTGTGTTGAAGTTTGCAAGTCCCGTAGCATGCACGTATGGTAACCGTTGTGTAACAAATTTGAAACATGAGGCGTTCTTTGATTGCCCTCATTATGACTGGCGGTCGTGGACGAGCGATGGTCAATTCCTACCAATCTATCCCCCTAGGAGCATGCGCGTAGTACTTGGTTTTTGATGACTTGTAGATTTTTGCAATAAGTATGTGAGTTCTTTATGACTAATGTTGAGTCCATGGATTATACGCACTCTCACCTTTCCATCATTGCTAGCCTCTTCGGTACCGTGCATTGCCCTTTCTCACCTTGAGAGTTGGTGCAAACTTCGCCGGTGCATCCAAACCCCGTTATATGATACGCTCTATCACACATAAACCTCCTTATTTCTTCCTCAAAACAGCCACCATACCTACCTATTATGGCATTTCCATAGCCATTCCGAGATATATTGCCATGCAACTTTTCACCGTTTCATTCATGACACGCTTCATCATTGTCATATTGCTTTGCATGATCATGTAGTTAACATCGTAGTTGTGGCAAAGCCACAATGCATAATTTATCATACATGTCACTCTTGATTCATTTCACTTCCTGGTACACCGCCGGAGGCATTCATATAGAGTCATATTTTGTTCTAGTATCGACTTGTAATCATTGAGTTGTAAATAAATAGAAGTGTGATGATCATCATTAATAGAGCATTGTCCCAAATAAAAAAAAGAGAAAGGCCAAATAAAAAAAGCCCCCCCCCCCAAAAAAAGAGAGAGAAGAAATAAAAAGGGGCAATGCTACTATCCTTTTTCCACACTTGTGCTTCGAAGTAGCACCATGATCTTTATGATAGACAGTCTCTTATTTTGTCACTTTCATATACTAGTGGGAATTTTTCATTATAGAACTTGGCTTGTATATTCCAACAATAGGCTTCCTCAAATTCCCTAGGTCTTCGTGAGCAAGCAAGTTGGATGCACACCAACTTAGTTTCTTTTATTGAGCTTTCATACATTTATAGCTCTAGTGCATCCGTTGCATGGCAATCCCTACGCCTTGCATTGACATCAATTGATGGGCATCTCCCTAGCCCGTTGATTAGCCTCGTCAATGTGAGACTTTCTTCTTTTTTATCTTCTCCAAATAACCCCTATCATTATTCTATTCCACCCATAGTGTTATATCCATGGCTCATGCTCATGTATTGCGTGAAAGTTGAAAAAAGTTTGAGATTACTAAAGTATGAAACAATTGCTTGGCTTTTCATCGGGGTTGTGCATAATGAGAGCATTCTTGTGTGAGGAAAATGGAGCATGACTAAACTATATGATTTTGCAGGGATGAACTTTCTTTTGCCATGTTATTTTGAGAAGACATGATTGCTTAGTTAGTATGCTTGAAGTATTATTATTTTTATTTCAATATTAAACTTTTGTCTTGAATGTTTTGGATCTGAACATTCATGCCACAATAAAGAAAATTACATTGAGAATTATGCTAGGTAGCATTCCACATCAAAAGTTCTGTTTTTATCATTTACCTACTCGAGGACGAGCAGGAATTAAGCTTGGGGATGCTTGATACGTATCCAACGTATCTATCATTTTTGATTGTTCCATGCTATTATATTATCTGTTTTGGATGTTAAAGGGATTATTTATACACTTTTATATTATTTTTGGGACTAACCTACTAACCCAAGGCCTAGTGCAAATTGCTGTTTTTTTGCCTATTTCAGTGTTTCGCAGAAAAGGAATATCAAACGGAATCCAAATGGAATAAAACCTTCGGGAGAGTTACTTTTGGAACAAACATGATCCATGGGACTTGAAGTGGATGTCAAGAAATCAACGAGGAGTTCACGCGGTTGGGAGGAGCGCCTGCCCCCTAGGCGCGCCCCCACCCTCGTGGGCCCCTCGTAGCTCCACCGACCTACTTCTTCCTCCTATATATACCCATATACCCAGAAAACATCCAGGAGCACCAAGAAACCCTATTTCCACCGCTGCAACCTTCTGTACCTAAGAGATCCCATCTTGGGGCCTTTTCCGGAGCTCCGCCGGAGGGGAATCAATCACGGAGGGCTTCTACATCAACACCATAGCCTCTCCTATGATGTGTGAGTAGTTTACTTCATACCTTCGGGTCCATAGTTATTAGCTAGTTGGCTTTTTCTCTCTCTTTGGATCTCAATACAATGTTCTCCTCGATCTTCTTGGAGATCTATTTGATTTAACTCTTTTTGCGGTGTGTTTGTCGAGATCCGATGAATTGTGGGTTTATGGTCATGTTTATTTATGAACAATATTTGATTCTTCTCTAAAATCTTTTATGTATGATTGGTTATCTTTGCAAGTCTCTTTGAATTATCAGTTTGGTTTAGCCTACTAGATTGATCTTTCTTGCATTGGGAGAAGCGCTTAGCTTTGAGTTCAATCTTGTGGTGTCCTTTCCAAGTGACAGGAGGGGCAGCAAGGCACATATTGTATTGTTTCCATCGGGGATAAAAAGATGGTGTTTATATCATATTGCTTGAGTTTATCCCTCTACATTAGGTCATCTTGCCTAATGCGTTACTCTATTCTTATGAACTTAATACTCTAGATGCATGCTGGATAGCGGTCAATGTGTGGAGTAATAGTAGTAGATGCAGAATCGTTTCGGTCTACTTGTCACGGACATGATGCCTATGTACATGATCATGCCTAGATATTCTCATAATTATGCACTTTTCTATCAATTGCTTGATAGTAATTTGTTCACCCACCGTAATACTTATGCTATCTTGAGAGAAGCCACTAGTGAAACCTATGGCCCTCGGGTCTATTCTCTATTATATTTATCTCCCGTCAACTAGCTATTTCTATTACCGTTTATTTCACAATCATTATATTCCAATCTATATCATAAAAATATCAAAAAATATTTATCTTATTATTATTATTATTATTATTATTATTATTATTATTATTATTATTATTATTATTATTATTATTATTATTATTATTATTATCTCTATCAGATCTCACTGTCATAAGTGACTGTGAAGGGACTGACAACCCCTTTATCGCGTTGGTTGCGAGGTTCTTATTTGTTTGTGCAGGTACGAGGGACTTGCGTGTAGTCTCCTACTGGATTGATACATTGGTTCTCAAAAACTGAGGGAAATACTTATGCTACTTTGCTGCATAATCCTTTCCTCTAAAGGGAAAACCAACGCAGTGCTCAAGAGGTAGCATTACCCAAAAGGGATTGACAACCCCTTTAATACGTCGGGTTGTGAGTATTTGTTATTTGTGTGCAGGTGTCATTTACGTGTTGTTGCTTGGTTCTCCTATTGGTTCGATAACCTTGGTTTCATCAGTGAGGGAAATACCTACCGTCGATGTGCTGCATCATCCCTTCCTCTTTGGGGAAATACCGACGTAGCTTCAAGCCGCTATCAAAAGGAATTTCTGGCACCGTGGCCGGGGAAGATCTTCAACATATACCAGGTTCCTAATCACAAATCTCATCTCCTTGAAATTTACATTATTTGTTATTTGCCTCTCGTTTTCCTCTCCCCCACTTCACAAAAATTTTGCCGTTTTATTCGCCCTCTTTTTTGTTCGCCTTTTTTTGCCGGATTTGTTTTTGCGTGCGTTCTAGTTTGCGTAGTCACGATGCCTCAAAGGAAATGTTATAATGTTCCTTACCCCAATATCTTGCTTGAAATTCAGAAAAGTACTAAGGAATATGTGACTACACAATTTGAGCATAATAAGTATTTTACCGAAGAACTTAAAGAATACTCCATTGTGCTTGATGCTATAACAAAACAACTTGACGATGTTAGTAGAGAAGTTTGCAACCTCCAATCTAAATATAGTTTTGCTGAAAGTTTGCTAGGAAAAATATCCAATGCACAAGATACCCTAGTAAATCAAATGGCCACTAAACCAATCTTGTTAGAAGATAAAAATGATGACCTTAAAATGAGTGGTGTTTCTTCTATTGATTCCTTGTTTAGTAAAGTTAATATTGATGAAAACGGGACTGGATAAGAGTCAACTTTAGTTAGAAGGCATCCCGATAATTCGAAGGGTGAAAATCTTGTTGAGAAAATTGATAAAAGTGGGTTTGAAGAGGTCAAAACTTTAAGTAGTGATGTGCCTACTCTTTTGGATTACAAAGACTTCAATTATGATAGTTGTTCTTTGATTGATTGTATTTCTTTGTTGCAATCCATGATAAATTCACCCCATGCTTATGAAGAAAATAAAGCTTTTACTAAACATATTGTTGATGCTATGATGAAAGCTTCGGAAGAAAAGTTGGAATTAGAAATTTCAATTCCCTGAAAATTTCATGATGAATGGGAACCTACTGTCAAAGTCAAGATTAAAAATTATGAGTGTTTTGCTTTGTGTGACTTTGGTGCTAGTGTTTCTACAGTTCCGAAATCTCTCTGTGATGTGCTTGGTCTTACCGATATTGAAGAATGTTCTTTAAATTTGCACTTGGTCGATTCTATTATTAAAAAGGCTATGGGAAGAATTAATGATGTTCTTATTCTTGCAAATAGGAATTATGTACCCATAGATTTTATTGTTCTTGATATTGATTGCAATCCGTCTTGTCCAATTATTCTTGGTAGACCGTTTTTACGCACTATCGGTGTTATGATTGATATGAAGGAAGACAATATTATGTTCCAATTTCCACTAAGGAACGGTATGGAACATTTCCCTAGAACAATAATTAGGCCACATATGAATCAATAATGAGGGTATCATATGGATCTCGAAACAAAGATGACAAAACTTATATCCTTGCTATATGCCTAGCTAAGGGCGTAAAACTATAGCGCTTGTTGGGAGGCAACCCAATGAATAAAATTTATTTTTACCTTTTGATTTCTGTTCTTGAGTGTTAGGACAATTATGCTAATGTTATGATTGTTTTTTGTGTTTTAATTAGTGTTTGTGTTCCAAGTAAATCCTTTAGGATCTTCTTGGGTGATAGTTGTTCGATCTTGCTGAAAAACAGAAACTTTTGCGCTCACGAAAATAATTCTCATTTTTAACCAGAGAGCAATAAAAAACCAATTCTTTTTTAAGAAAATTAATATACAAATTTCCCAGGTCGTACTAATTTTTCAGAGTTTTTGGAGTTATAGAAGTATTCAAAATATCCAGATTGCCATAGAGTGTTCTATTTTTGACAGATTTTGTTTTCTTTGCATTGTGTGCTTGTTTTGATGATTCTATTGTTTTCTTTGATGAGTTTTTGCCATAGAAAAGTTGAAATACAGTAGATATAATGCAAGAACAAAATATGAATTGGTTTGCTACATCTCTTAGTGATTTGTTTTCTTATACTAACGGATCTCATGAAGGTTTTGTTGAGTTTTGTGTGATTGAAGTTTTTAAGTTTTGGGTTATCGTACGATGGATGAAGGATTGAGTAAGAAGAGCCTAAGCTTGGGGATGCCCCGACATCCCAGGCAATTATCCAAAGAGATCAAGCAACTAAGCTTGGGGATGCCCCGAGTGGCATCCCCTCTTTCTTCCAACGACCATCGGTATTTTACTCGAAGCTATATTTTTATTCATCATATACTATGTGTTTTGCTTGAAGCGTGTTGTATGATATGAGTCTTTTCTTGTTTTATTTTGTGTTTTTAGTCTAGATCACTTGCTGGACACACCTATTTGAGAGAGCCAAAATTATGCCATGACTTCTTAAAATTGCTCACTATGCTTCACTTAAATTTTTACGAGCTATGAATTTGCTCTAGTGCTTCACTTATATCTTTTTGAGCACGGTGTGCTTTAGTATTTTTGAAGAAATGATCTATTGCTTCACTTAGATTTATTTGAGAGTTAGTAAAATTTTCAAGAAATTCTCTCTTGCTTCACTTAAATTAATTTGAGAGTAAGAAATATTATGCTCATGATCTTCACTTATATTTGTTTGAGCTTGTCAAGAGCTTGTCAAAAGAAACACATGAAAATTAGTCCCAAAGTGATAGATATCCAAGAAGGGTATAATAAAAACTTTCATGAAGATCATTGGACAAAATAAACTTGATTCTTAGTAATAGTTTTGAGATATAATGATGTGATATGTGGGTCATCTTGATGAGTAATTATGCTTTAGTAAGAATATTGGTGTTAAGGTTTGTGATTCCGTATGCAAGCATGAAAGTCAATAGTCATGCAATGAAATTATATCCTACTTGTGGTGCATTATTCGGTGTTAATTATGCTTAACGCTCACTTATGAGATTATTCGTTTCTTGGTTGGTCGCTTCTCAATCTTTTGCTAGCCTTCATTTTGCACTAATTATGATCACTACTTGTGCATCCAAAATCCTTTAAACTAGTTTTGCCACATGAGTCCATTATACCTACCTATATGCGGTATTCTTTTGCCGTTCTAAGAAAATTTGTATGTGCCATCTCTAATATTCAAAATAAATTTCTCTTTTGTGTGCTTGTTCCGCTCGCGAGGCGGTGAGGGGTGGCTAATATTTTCCATGCTAGATGTGTTATTCTCACGATGAGTGTTTATTCACTTGCCATTGCACGAGAGTAAGGCAAATGTATTAGGGATGCCCAGTCCCGAAATGAAAAATGAATTTACTTTATGTTGTCAAATAATAAATTCCATGGAAAGTGTTGGTATGGAAGACACCGGTGGATACGGTTAGCCATGGAAAGTGAAAGTATGGTGGAAAAAGGAATAAACTGTAATTTCTATTTGGGAACCGCCTATGATATATCTAGCATGTAAAGTGTTGGTAACTCTAAGTCGTTTTCATTGGTGGGAAAAGTATGCCTCTCAAAATGTTTTAATCTCTCAATTTTCGCTTTGAGCTCTGGCACCTATACAAATCCCTACTTCCCTCTGTAAAGAGCCTTTCTTTTACTTTATGCAGTTTTTATTTTTAAATTTGAGTCTCCATCTTCTCTTATAAAAGCACCAACTAGGAGGCACTATGATCATACTTGAGCATTGGGTGTAGTTAATATGCGAGTGTGTTTCATGAATGGATCAATGATTGAGCATGATGGGCTAGGGATAGCTTATTTTAGCGTTGATATTTTGAAAGACATGGTTGCTTGTTGATATGCTTGAGTATTTAAGTTATCGTGGCAAAACTAGACTATTGCTTTGAACAATATAAAAGTCCAAATGTCCATGGTATAAAGAAAATAATATGATATGACATGTTAGGCAGCATTCCACATCAAAAATTCTGTTTTTATCATTTACCTACTCGAGGACGAGCAAGAATTAAGCTTTTGGGGAGGCTGATACATCTCCAACACATCTATAATTTTTGATTGTTCCATGTTGTTATATTATCAATCTTGGATGTTTTAAAATTATTTTATATCATTTTTTGGTACTAACCTATTAACATAGTGCCAAGTGCCAGTTGTTGTTTTTGGCATGTTTTTTACATCGCAGATAATCAATACCAAACGGAGTCCGAACACAGCGAAACTTTTTGTGGAATTTTTATGGACCAGAAGACATCCAATGGGCCGGAGAAGCACCTAGGGGTGCCCCGAGGGGGGCACAACCCACCAGGGCGTGCCTGGGCCCCTAGGTGCGCCCGAGTGGGTTGTGCCCACCTTGATGGCCTCCTGCACCGCCTCTTTGCTCTATAAATACCCCAATATTCCAGAAACCCTAGGGGAGTCGATGAAAATCAATTCCAGCCACCGCAGAGTCCAGAACCTCCAGATCCAATCTAGACACCATCACGGAGGGGTTCACCACTTCCATTGGTGCCTCTCCGATGATGCATGTGTAGTTCTTTGTAGACCTTCGGGTCCGTAGTTAGTAGCTAGATGGCTTCCTCTCTCTCGTTTGATTCTCAATACAATGGTCTCTTGGAGATCCATATGATGTAACTCTGTTGTGGTGTGTTTGTTGGGATCCGATGAACTTTGAGTTGATCAGATCTATCTTTTTATCCATGAAAGTTTGGGTTTTGTTTAGCCAACTTGATCTATTTATCTTGCAATAGGAAGAGGTGATTTGTAGTGGGTTTGATCTTACGGTGCTTGATCCCAGTGACAGAAGGGGAATCGCCACATATGTATCATTGCTACTAAGGATAAAACGATGGGGTCTATTTCTACATAAATAGATCTTGTCTACATCATGTCATCGTTCTTATTGCATTACTCCATTTCTCCATGAACTTAATACACTAGATGCATGCTGGATAGCGGTCGATGTGTGGAGTAATAGTAGTAGATACAGGCAGGAGTCGGTCTACTAATCTTGGACGTGATGCCTATATAATGATAATTGCCTGGATATCATCATGATTATTTGAAGTTCTATCAATTGCCCAACAGTAATTCGTTTACCCACCATTTTCTATATTTCTCGAGAGAAGCCACTAGTGAAACCTATGGCCCCCGGGTCTCTTTCACATATTATTTGCCTTTGCGATCTATTTTATTTGCCTTTTATTTTGAGATCTATTGAAGCAAAAATAGCAAAAATACCTTGCTGCAATTTATTCTTATTTATTTTATTTGGCGTCCGATCTATCAATCTACTACAATTTATTCACGTCCGTTTGCCAATTTCTGGCGCCGTTACCCAAAAGGGATTGACAACCCCTTTAATACGTCGGGTTGCGAGTATTTGTTATTTGTGTGCAGGTGCCATTTACGTGTTGTTGCTTCATTCTCCTACTGGTTCGATAACCTTGGTTTTATCACTGAGGGAAAGTCGTTGTGCTGCATCATCCCTTCCTCTTTGGGGAAATACCGACATAGCCTCAAGCCGCTATCAAGTCCTCTTCCAATGGGTGTCCTTCGTTGACCACGTTGACCACGCCACGCCGAGAGCACCAAGGCGGTGGACAATAGTGAGGCCTAGGAAGGGAACGACGCAGAGCCGGGGAAGACGCAGCAGTGGATGCCCACATGGAGGGGAGTACGTGGGTTGACTGCTTCGGCTGCGGTGTGAGGCTGCCGTCACTGGAGAATAACAGGAGGTGTGGGTGAGTATAGAGGGATGGCATGGCCAGCGGTGGCAGCACAGCCAGACACAGGAGACAGGAGCAGGCGGCATGGCCGGTGCTGGTTTGGGCGGCTGGAGCAAGAAGACCAGAGGTTGAAGACGCACGACGGTCGTTGGATGGACATCTTATGGTCACAACAGCTAGAATCGTTTATATTGACTAAGTTGACCAGCCCTTGGTACGCGTCAACTTAGTAGGCCCACAGGTCAGCCTCCGAAATGGTGCGCCCCAGATGTCCGGGGGAGGAATCATTTTTTGGGTGGCTGAAGCAAGAATATCCGAGATTGAAGAAGAAGCACACATCCGTCGGATGGACATCCAACAGCCACTGCTGCTTGAACCTTGTGTTGACTATAAGTTGACAAAGCATTGCATACGCGTCAACTTGGTTTTTTTAGGGGACGCGTCAACTTACTAGGCCCACAAGTGTGTGGAGAGAACATGTAACATCCTGGCTTTTGGCCCGTTTCTTTTTCTTTTTGATTTATTGGTTTTTGCTCTATTTTTCTTTTTGGAGTGGTTCTGTGGCCTTGCCACATGGGAAATCATCCTCATTCCCCTCCCATGTGGCTCATCATTCTCAAAACTTTCCCAAGATCATTCCGTTTCCATTCTAGCCCAAACCCTAATATTATTTTCTCAAGAATATTCCTTTTTCTATTAAAGGAATAACCCTATCTGTCTAGTGTGGCTTTCTGTGAAGGAAGTGCCACCTGTCCTTTCCTGATTGCTCCCAAACCTTTTGGGCATTCTCTTATGTCCAAATCATTGCCTCATGCCAGAATTCAACTTTATTTGCCTAGCCAATATTCCTTAGCAATTTTTCAAACTTTCTGTCAAACAGAAGGCATTTTGAAGGAAGTACTAGCTAGGAGTTTCCAAATGAGTTGAAATTTGGCACACTCTTTAACGTGCTCATATCACCACACTCCTCAAAATATCAGCCCCATACAATCATGTATGTGAGCACAGGGTCAAATATTTGATTCTGTTAATATTTTCAGGTTGTGAAGCAAGTATATTTATATTGCTTCATTAATTCTGAGAAATTATCAGATTGTGCTCCTGCCCAAATAACATCTCTCCACCAAATTTGGGACCAATTCATCAAACCAATATTTCTCTAGGATTTTTGCAAGTTTCTGGACATAGAGAATAGCTGTGAATGAAATACCATTTTGGTGAATCCAATTGGTAACAAATTTTTACAGAACCTTTATCTGTCCAAATCACTAAGCCTTGCCAAATTTGAGCTCAAGTGGCCTCACCATTTGAGTGCATAATCTTGATCCATTTTCTGGACCATATGGGTCAGTTGCAAAGCAACTAGGTTAAACCTTGATCCAAATCTTCTCAAAGTTAACAGGATTATAGTCCTTCCTAAGTTGATCACCCCAGAAAAACTCTTTGGCTCCAATAAAGTTCCTGTTGATCACCAGTGCACGGCCAAGTTTACTGCAGTAAACTTCAGACGATGATTACCATTTAACCATAGCACCTCAGATCCAACCATGGCCTCATCAATGCTCTATCTTGGAAGGACTATCAGCTAGACAACATTTTGGGTGTTGTAGAGCATTGAATGCCCCGGTTCACGTGGTGACTACGGTGATGGCGTGGCTGTACACGCGCTCTTTGCGCAGTGGCCGCGTCCAGGGCACCGTTTCTGCTTTCCCTGCTCCCCACTCGTCGTCTTCGCGTGCCTGAGCATGTCCCTTGGCTTCTCCTCATCGTCTCCATTCCCCTGGACCCCTTCCCCCTCCGTCCGCTTCCCCACCGATGCTCGCCGACACTCACCCACGGGAGCACAGTGCCCCGACATGTTTTAATGGTGCTCGGCTTCTTCCTCTGCTCCCCGGCGTCGTCTACCTCTCCGTGACCCCTACATCAATGCTTCGTCGTGTTCCCATGCCTGCCCATGATCGCTGAGCTAGCCAGAGCTTTGGCCAAGCTCGAGCGGTGGCACTCGGCCACGACCTCCCTCGCCCGCCTATAAATGGCCCTCCCCGCGGCCTCCCAAGCACGGCATCGCCCTCACCTCATTCCCACACTCCTCCCTAGCTACTTTCCTGAGCCCCGTAGCCTCTCCTCGTCTCCCTATGCCACCATGGCCGCCGTCCCCTCCGGCCTAAAGTCACCCGGAGCCGAGCCCCTCCCTCCTTCCATCCACCACTAGTAGAACCCCTCCACCTAGAAGAGTCTCCCCTCCCCTTCGTCTCGTCGCTGGACCGCCATAGCCGTGAGCTCATCTCCGACCGTAGCCGTCGTCCGCCGCGGTTGCTGCCTCGCTCAGCTCAGAGCTCCCCGACGGCTGAGTCACCCAGGGACAGGACCGCCTCACTCTACTGATTCCAACGGTAGGCCGGGCGCCACCTGTGGTGGCCCGTGTTGCCGGCAATTGCCGTCGGGGCCAGGCCTGCCTTCGGTCTGGTGCGGGAGACGGAGGAAGAAGGCGACCCAGGCCGACGGGTCCCACCGTGCGTGGGACCCCCTTGTCAGCCACACAAGCTTTGACCCCGTCCGGCCCACGTGGTTAAGTGGTAGGCCCTGCCTGTAAGTCTCCCACGTTGACCCGTGCTGCTGACGTGGATAAGTGAAAGCGTATTCTTCGGAATATGTTTTCCTCCACCAAAAGCGCATTTCGTTTCCTCTTCAGTCCCAAATATGTTTTCAGTTTATTGAAATCGTATTTCTCTTATTGTGCTTTCCGTTTTTCTGTTCAAGCCCCGCCGGAAGATATTTTCTTTACAAATGGGTCCCTGGCAGAAAAACAACTATATCGTTTTGCTCCTAACTCAAAATGAGGTGATTCCAAAGCCCACTTCTTCGTCTCGTCGAGCCCGTTCTGTTGGTATCATTTTCACCATGTGTTAACATTCCTAAAATGACCATTATGCTCTTGCCCTTAATCAGCCCCCTCCGAGAGAGAACGTTTTTCGGCGATTCTTTCTGCGAGCTTCTCGCACTTTCTCCCGATGAATCCCTTCACCCCAGGCAAGGCACAACCACCATTTGCATGATAGCCATGCAGTAGCATTGGTTTTCAACTTGAATCTTTAATAATTGTATGTTTGTTTTGCTACTGATATTGTTATTTCGATTAGGCTTGTAGATCAGTGATTACCGTCATGTTATGTTTTCTTGCACTCTGTTATCATGTTCTACCTGTTAGTACTTTCATATTGGCCATGCTTGGCAGTAGTACATGTTGGGTTGGTCATGTTCTTCGGTGCATGACTGTCGTCGGTTACCGAGTACCGGTGATATGCATTGTTCCTTGTTGTTAGTTGGTTAAGTGTTTACCCGGTTATGTTATTGTTGTGTTCTTGCATGGTACTTATGATTGATGCTAATGGTCATGTTATGCTATGAGTAGTGTTATGCTTGTAATATTCATGCTCGTCATTATGCCTTGCTCAGTTGGATGTGATTCATTATTGATATGGTTGATAGTTATGTTGTACCCTCATGCTCATGTTGATATCATGCTCATGCATTGTAATTGCATCATGTTATTTTATCATGGCTCAGCATATTTGCATTCAAGTTTAACCAGATTAAATTGAACTTGAATGACTGTTGGTTGAGTCATGGTGCCACCATATCGAGCTGACCAGTGCAACCACACTTGCCTTTATGGGAGGGTCCTAACTGGGTCTATTGTCGTGCCTCTCGCCGGTGTCTCCAATGAGGGAAGGTTATGGGCGCGTGCTACCCTGATCAGGTAGGCGGACATAAGCCTTGTGTGCCCGTAGTTGGATGATAAGTGCTTTTGTCCCCATTTGGGACCGTTTTGTTTTGCCACGACGGTGGCCGTTTTGCCACGACGGTATCCATGTCGCCTTTGGTAGGCACGGGGCCACCCAGGACTGAACCCCAAGGGGGTGTTGGTCGGAGTGGCCGGGAGAGTGTCATGGCAGTAGGATGGTTTTGTCGTTGGTCCACCCGAATGGGAGAGCGAGGCCATGGGTTATGTGGTGTGGGTAAAGTGCGCTACCTCTGCAGAGTGTATATTAAATCTATCGATACCCGCGCCCGCGGATAAGGGCCCAGTTCGTACTTGGTCACACTATGGGTCAACAGTAATAATAATGTGCTTAATAACAACCCTGGTTCGATGATAAGATAAGTTGGTTATGTGATCCATGAATGATCACCGTTTGGTTACGAGGTAACCCATTGAACCAAGATTGGTTCCGTTTGTGATCCGCGAACAATCACCGTTTGGTTACGTGGTAACCCGTACAGCCACGAGGGGTTCCGTTTGTGATCCGTGAATGATCACCGTGGTATCGAGGATACCGATTTGTTGGATATTCGTGATGTTGTGCGAGAATCGTGGGTAAAGATCAAGCTCCTTATGGTCATTTAATGATTACTATGATATTGTTTATACCAAGCTTGATTGGATCATGAGACGATCGTGTGATGTCTGAGGTCGGTAAGTGATGCATGTGATGGTTACGAGGTAACGCGAGCAGAATAAGTGGTGCATATAGTGTCATCATGTTGCATGCTAGTATCTTCATATTTATATGTTCATGCCATGCTCATATTGTTCTAGTTGTATCATGTTCATGTTGTTCATGCCATGTTATCCTGATGATATCATAATAATTCCTACTTAACCTATAAATGCCATGTTGTTGTTTGTCTTGATTGCTTTGGTTGCTGTGAGCTTGCAAGTACATTCAATGTACTGACCTGGCGTGTCATGCCAGTTTGCAGGTCATGCCAGATTTGATTGCTTGTTTGCCGTGGATCCCTTGTTTGTGAGCTAGGCTAAGAATTCCAGCCAGAGTCCCTGCAGAGTGGAGTTCACCACCTTTGTCGTTGTTCCGCTGCGAGCATAGAGCAAGTGTAGTATCGTAGGCGTAGTGTCACCATGCTGCTGTGCTTCTTGGTAACATTAGACCCTTGTATTAGTATTCTTGTAGTAAGAGCTGATTTGTTCTATGTCAAGCAGTGCCATATTCTAGAGACTTCTCCTCGATCTTTGGGCTGGAATACGGGGCATTCCGGTTTCTCTGAGCCGGGGTGCCACAGGCTTGGTATCAGAGCAGGTCTGGTTGTAGGACGCCCTAGTCAACGCGAGTGGTAGAAACGGGTAGAAATCGGTAGTTTAAAGTCTGGCTTGTTTATTGCATTTGGTTGCTGCATTTGTCTATTGCATAGCATGCATATAGCCTTAGTATTTGTTGCTAATGGTTTATCTGGTGAGTGTAGTTGGCATCGGTTCGGATCAACTACAGCCCAGCCTTTGCATTTCTCCAGTTTTCTTTTCTTGCTCGTTCTTCAGTGTTTGGTGTCATTTCTGTCCCAGCAGAGTGATGCCAAGTGATCCCGACACTGTTTGCAAACATGGTGCTCAGGTATCTCGCCGATATCCCCTTTCAACCCCGCTATCATTCCGGTGATGGACATGCTTCTATTGCGAATCTCTCTTTCATTTTCTCGTGTTGGCAACCCTTAATGATCTTAGTTATCAAGAAAGGGCAATGTCAGCAGGCTCAGTTTTCCCCGCTATCCTATTTCTTGGACGAGTACAGATCTTTTTTCGTCTGCTTGATAATAATGTGGTTGCGACCTTTGTGTCCCACTACATGATTACTGAGTGCGTCCTCGCCTCCAAGCTAGTCCAGGTTGCTACCTGGCTAAGCTAGCACTTGGTGTAGCGCTATTTACACCAATCCTTCCACACATTTATTCGTCCTCGTGCACACCGTCACAGGATGCTAGATCATAGAATCAGAGATCCCGCGAGATTTCTGTGCTTAAGTAGACATGCATATTGTGTGACTAGCAGTACTATGTGACTTTGTTTGAGTGTGTAATGACTGTTGTTGTGTGCTTTTGTTTAGTTGAGTTCTCTTTTGCTTCTTTCTTTTTGGGGCCCCGGTGTTACATTATTTTTCCCCTATAAAGAGTTGCTCATCAACTAACACCGGACTCGAAGAAGTAATAAGGATTTCAAATATTTGGAAGAAGCTCAGCTAAACATTATGGTCTACCCAGTCAACTGCATTATAGCACTAATATCTACTCAGAATACCAATGGTGTATTGGATTGATTATCAGCCTCAAGTCCACATCAGTACAAAATCCTTACAACAGTTATGATCCAACCAGCAGAAAGACAAGATAGTTGCAAGACCAACGGAATATATTTTCAGACAAAGGTATGGCTCATATACAAGGTCTGGCTCAGCAATAAATGATGCTTGAAATATGTTATCATCCGAAATAAAGTCAGAATGTGATATGCTCAAGGAAGATAGTCAAACAAATTTCTCATGAAAATAATCAGCCATAGAACATTATGGGCATGTGTGTAGATTTCAATCTGCATGTAAGAAACTCAGTCTTCTTCCACACGTTATTGGACGAAATTTATGATGCAAGGCTCCTCCATTTTCCTCAGCATGATATGTGAACAATTTTCGGTCCAAGATACCCGGTCTTTCGCAGCAAGATACCTCGTTAAAAGCTTCTGGCAGACGTAAATGAATTTTTCTCAACAAGCAAACCCGAGGAGAAGCTTCTCAAGTACGGAACTCAGGCTTCTCCAGCACAATAATCAGACCAAGCTTCGTGTGTAAGTTATAGAGTATTCTTCCGCACGATACCCAGACAAAAGATTTGAGCAGAAGTTAACAAGTCTTCCTCAACAAGCTACTCAGATGGCTTCTCTCGTAAGCCCCTCAGCCCCCGTCAGAACAACACTATGTACCGTCCTCAGAGATTACATGATGAGTTGGAAATATACGTCAGTACATCTCAAGAGTCAGATCGGCAATATTTTGGTCAGAAGTACAGGTTAGTCAAAGTAGATGTCTGCTTTAGAAATCAAGTGTTCGGCTACACATCTTTCCCCAATCATATCAGTCACTCATACGAGAGGCGGCAAGGATCCAGCAGATATACCTAAGGAAAGTAAGGATCCCATAACCTCATGAGTCAGGCAAAGGAAAATAAGAAGAGATACATCTCATGAATTACAAGGATCGACAAGATCTGGGGATGACATCACATAATCAACAGTCTTGACAATGGTCATCAAGGTCATTATTCCCGCAACTGACAAGGAGATGTCCTAAAATCTCGTCACCTTCTTGTATGATTGGCCTCAGCAATGAGCTCTGTACAGCTACAAACCCCGGGTATATGTCATATGTGTGTGGACCTAGGTCAAAAAACAGGCACAAGGGGATAATGTCAAAAATATTGCATAATCACGTCCATGGTCATACAAAGAATCAAGGACAAGTGTGGCCAAGATATTTCAGTAAGGTATCTTAACAAAGAAAATCATGACCGTTGAAGGGTGAGACTAACAACAAAGGTATGATGATTTTTGCATGGCCATCAGGGTCCAGATACCCATATCAGTTGGAGGCCATAATTCCATATGGATCCACAAAGGCATACTCTCAGTGGCCTACTCTGTTTTACAAGGATTTCATATCCCGTTGACCCACTTGAAATGGTTAGTGTGGAAAAATCCAATTGGGTATACCGACAAAATTAGAAAATCAAAAGCTGAACAATCAGCTCAGACCCGGTATACTCACCGACGGAATCAAGTACACGACCAGTCTATCAGGAAAAGCTTTTGTCCGTCAGCCCCCTGTTGGGCCAGTCTCAAGATGTAAATATTTGAGGTATGACACAACTATAACTCCATACAAACTTATATTGCTCACGACAAAAGGCAGTCGAATCTTTCCCACATATCTCATGCTCGAGCCAAAGGAATAAATCAAAATAAATCAGTACCACCTATGAGCAGTCAGATCCCATCAGAAGATGGCCTTGATTAATTCAAAGCATTTATCGAAACCCGAAGGCCTGCATTTAATTGAAGCAACCCCATGACAGAAGTAAAAAGGTTTTCATGACCAAAAGAAAACTTATGCTTAGGTCCATTGGATATCACCATAGGTATGGAAAATCAATGTCAGTAAAAAGGAATTGGTATACGAGAAAAAATCTGACAGGATTTGGGAAAGGTGAAGCAAACCACCCCAGAGCAAGGTAAGTTGATCATCTGAAATTCTCAGGGGAACAATAAATAAAGGAAATGGATACCCGAGTTGGAAACAGTGTCCTCAAGTTATACTTGTTCCATGAGCAACAAAATCTCGAGGACGAGATTTCTTTAAGGGGGTAAGAGTTGTAACAGCCTGGGTTTTGGCCCGTTTCTTTTTCTTTTTGATTTATTGGTTTTTGCTCCATTTTTCTTTTTGGAGTGGTTCTGTGGCCTTGCCACCCGGGAAATCATCCTCATTCCCCTCCCATGTGGCTCATCATTCTCAAAACTTTCCCAAGATCATTCCGTTTCCATTCTAGCCCAAACCCTAAAATTCTTTTCTCAGGAATATTCCTTTTTCTATTAAAGGAATAACCCTGTCTGCCGTAGGTTGTGAAGCAACCTATATTTTTGTCACTCCCAAAAATCCCAATCAATTCTCATAATTTCTTTGGATCATATGTTGCTCAAATATGCCCAAACTTTCCTGCCCTAGCCCAAGAATAATTCCCCAATAATTATTCTTCATTTCTGTCCAAAGTGGCTTTCTGTGAAGGAAGTACCACTACCCTTTCCTAATTGCTCCCAAACCTTTTGGGCATTCTCTTATGTCCAAATCATTGCCTCATGCCAGAATTCAACTTTATTTGCCTAGCCAATATTCCTTAGCAATTTTTCAAACTTTCTGTCAAACAGAAGGGATTTTGAAGGAAGTACTAGCTAGGAGTTTCCAAATGAGTTTAAATTTTGCACACTCCTTAATGTGCTCATATCATCACACACCTCCAAATTTCAGCCCCATCCAACCATCGTTGTGAGCACAGGTTCAAATATTTGATTATGTTAATATTTTCAGGTTGTGAAGCAAGTATATTTTATATTGCTTCATTAATTATGAGAAATTACCAGATTGTGATCCTGCCCAAATAACATCTCTCCACCAAATTTGGGACCAATTCATCAAGCCAATATTTCTCTAGGATTTTTGCAAGCTTTTGGGCAGAGAGAATAGTTGTGAAGAAAGTACCATTTTGGGGAATCCAATTGGTATGAAATTTTTATAGCACCTTTATCTGACCAAATCACTAAGCCTTGCCAAATTCGAGCTCAAGTGGCCACACCATTTGAATGCATCATCTTGATCCATTTTCTGGACCATCTGGGTCAGTTGCAAAGCAACTATGTTAAACCTTGATCCAAATATTCTCAAAGTTAACAGGATTATAGTCCTTCCTAAGCTGATCACTGCTACCTCTTGAGCACTGCGTTGGTTTTCCCCGAAGAGGAAGGGATGATGCAGCAAAGTAGCGCAAGTATTTCCCTTAGTTTTTGAGAACCAAGGTATCAATCCAGTAGGAGGCTACGCGCGAGTCCCTCGCACCTGCACAAAACAAATAAATCCTCGCAACCAACGCAAATAGGGGTTGTCAATCCCTATAGGGCCACTTATGAGAGTGAGATCTGATAGATATGATAAGATAATATTTTTGGTATTTTTATGATAAAAGATGCAAAGTAAAATAAAGGCAAAGTAAATAGCAAAGGAAATAACTAAGTAGTAGGAGATTAATATGATGAAGATAGACCCGGGGGCCATAGGTTTCACCCGTGGCTTCTCTCGAGAGCATAAGTATTCTACGGTGGGTGAACAAATTACTGTTGAGCAATTGACAGAATTGAGCATAGTTATGAGAATATCTAGGTATGATCATGTATATAGGCATCACGTCCAAGACAAGTAGACCGACTCCTGCCTGCATCTACTACTATTACTCCACTCATCGACCGCTATCTAGCATGCATCTAGAGTATTAAGTTAAAAACAGAGTAATGCCTTAAGCAAGATGACATGATGTAGAGGGATAGACTCATGCAATATGAAGAAAACCCCATCTTGTTATCCTCGATGGCAACAATACAATACGTGCCTTGCTGCCCTTACTGTCACCGGGAAAGGACACCGCAAGATTGAACCCAAAGCTAAGCACTTCTCCCATTTCAAGAAAGATCAATCTAGTAGGCCAAACCAAACTGATAATTCGAAGAGACTTGCAAATATAACCAATCATACATAAAAGAATTCAGAGAAGATATTCAAATATTATTCATAGATAGACTTGATCATAAACCCACAATTCATCAGTCTCAACAAACACACCGCAAAAAGAATATTACATAGAACAGATCTCCACAAGAGAGGGGGAGAACATTGTATTGTGATCCAAAAAGAGAGAAGAAGCCATCTAGCTACTAACTATGGACCCGTAGGTCTGAGGTAAACTACTCACGCTTCATCGAAGAGGCTATGGTGTTGATGTAGAAGCCATCCATGATTGATGCCCCCTCCGACGGAGCTCTGGAACAGGCCCTAAGATGGGATCTCATGGATACAGAAAGTTACGGCGGTGGAATTAGGGTTTTGGCTCCGTATCTAATCGTTTGGGGGTACGTGGATATATATAGGAGGAAGGAGTACGTCGGTGGAGCAACAGGGGGCCCACGAGGGTGGAGGGCGCGCCTGGTGGGGGTGGGCACCCCCCCTACCTCGTGCCCTCCTGTTTCGTTTCTTGACGTAAGGTCCAAGTCTCCCTGGTCTTATTTGTTGAGAAAATCACGTTCCCGAAGGTTTCATTCCGTTTTGACCTCATTTGATATTCCTTTTCTTCGAAACCCTAAAACCGGCAAAAAACAGCAATTCTGGGCTGGGCCTCCGGTTAACAGGTTAGCCACGAAAATAATATAAAAGAGGATAATAAAGCCCAATAATGTCCAAAACAGTAGATAATATAGCATGGAGCAATCAAAAATTATAGATATGTTGGAGACGTATCAATCACCCAGACAAATTCTTCGGCTCCAATAAAGTTCCTCTTGATCAGCAGTGCACGGCCAAGTTTACTGCAGTAAACTTCAGAGGATGATTACCATTTAACCATAGCACCCCAAATCCATCCATGGCCTCATCAATGCTCTATCTTGGAAGGACTATCTATCGGTGTGAAAACCGGCGGATGTCAGGTAGGGGGTCCTGAACTGTGCGTCTAGGATCGATGGTAACAGGAGACGGGGGACACGATGTTTACCCAGGTTCGTGCCCTCTCTATGGAGGTAATACCCTACGTCATGCTTGATTGATCTTGATGAATATGAGTGTTACAAGAGTTGATCTACCACGAGATTGTAATGGCTAAACCCTAGAATCCTAGCCTGTATGACTATGGTCACGAAAATATGCTTTCCGGACTAACCCCTCCGGTTTATATAGACACCGGGGGGATCTAGGGTTTACATAGAGTCGGATACATAAGAAGGGATCTTCATCTTCGGTCGCCAAGCTTGCCTTCCACGCCAAGGAGAGTCCAATCCGGACACGGGTATAGTCTTCGGCCTTCATGTCTTCACAGCCCATCAGTCCAGCCCATGGATAATAGGCCGGATGCCCGAGGACCCCTTAGTTTAGGACTCCCTCAGTAGCCCCTGAACATGGCTTCAATGACGAGGAGTCCAGCGCGCAGATTGTCTTCTGCATTGCAAGGCGGGTTCCCTTCTATCCGAACTTCAAGATAGTCTTCGGATGCGATGATAGTATCTGGACCTGTCACACACACCATACACAACCGCAGAGAGAATATATTCTTACACGAGTTCCATCTGCTGACAACTTTTTCGCAACACGATATTATGTCTGACCGGCATAATTCCAAACCGCTTTCATTTTTCGATGCCCCACGTCCCGAGACGCGGTTGCCATTCGCACGTCTTGTCAAAGCAGAGATCGTGTCCCCTTATCGCGGGATTCTCATCAATGCGGGCATGGGTAACCCAACCGTGCCGTTTATACAGTCCTTGGGAATAGGCGAATCTTAAGGCGAGTGAGAAGGCATTTAATATTCGTTGCCTTTATAAGGGGATAAGGATTCCCTCTTCCTATCTCACACCCTCTCTCTGTCTTCGCCTTTCCAATCTCGAGCTCCAGCGCCCAAGTTCTCATCTCCTTTCCACTCAAGCAACCATGTCCGCATCCGGAGGTTAAGGCAAGTGGATGGTCTCCTCCGTCAAGGAGGAGGACATTACTGAGCTTCGGGCGGCTGGATACTTGGCAAAGGAGATCACTCACCGCCTACCGACCGAGGGACAAGTCGTCCCCACGTCGAAGCCCACCGAAAGGGTAGTGTTCATCCCCCATTTCTTCCGGGCTAGGGTTTCCACTCCACCATTTCGTCTGCGGGCTGATGTATTATTACGGGATAGATTTCCATGATCTGTCCCCTAATTCCTTCCTCAACATCTCGGCGTTTATCGTCGTGTGTGAGGCCTTCCTCCGCATCCAACCCCACTTCGGGCTATGGCTCAAAGTCTTTAACGTGAAGCCGAAGGTGGTGGATGGCCAGCACACGAAGTGCGGAGGAGCCATGGTGAGCAAGCTGTCCAACGTCTCCTGGCCCAAACGTACTTTTGTGGACACGGTAAAGGAGTGGCAGAAGCAGTGGTTCTACATCACAGAACCTCGCGGCACCACCTGGGCCGCAGCTGTCGAATTCCGCTCCGGCGCTCCCATGCAACTCACCTCCTGGGTCGAGAAGAGTCCGGACTGGTGTTCACCTGACGAGCTGATAGCGCTACAGACGCGCGTTCAAAGCATGGTAACCAAGAACATCAAGCTCTTTGATGTGATCCAGGTGATGCTAGTTCGTCGGATCCTTCCGTGCCAGCGTCGAAGCCACCCTCTGTGGGAGTTCAACCTGAAGAAGCACCAGACCCTGGTGAGGCTCTTCGAGACTACTCATGAAGGTGCATGGAAGTTGCTCTTTAAGGGCAACGAGAAATCGCTGGCCACAGATTCAGATCGCGAGCACAACGCTAAACACCTCGCTAGCGAGGTATGTCTTTTTTGATGCATTCTCCACTTGTTTGTTTTAAGGATGATGCCTGAGCTTTTATTGTTTCTTTTTAAGGACTAGATGAAGAGGGCGAAGCGGATCCAGTGTCCGGCTACGCTGCCTCAAGAATCGGTCATCCCGCGTCTAGCGAAGATGCCGGTGCCGGTGCCTTATAAGGCGCCAGAGAAGAAGGCCAAGAAGAAGGCCAAGGGGGCCAAGAGTGTCCCCCGTCACAAGGGCACTTTGGACGTGACGTCCGAAGATGACGAAGCTCATTCCTCTGCCCCTGAGGACAATGGCGAGGAAGAGGAAGAGGAGGAAAACAATCCTCCCCTTGAGGAGAGGAAGAAGAAGAGGGCGGCTTCGGCGCATCCGAAGGCGGAAATGCCCAAGAAGGGGAAGGGCGCCCCAGCGGTCAACACCGCGTGGGACATTGATAGTAGTCCGGGACGATGCCCCCGCACTAAGCCCCAGGCCGCATCGTAAGTGACATGGCTCGCTCATGCGTGCATCCGGCCTTTTCTCTTCATTATCTTGACATAGTTAATTGTACTATTGCAGTCCGGCCTGCGAGCTTATCCAGCGATCCTCATCTGGAGGTTCATTGGCTCCATCGCAGATGGCGAGCATGTCGCCGCCGCCTTCTTATTCCCCCGGGGCCAGGGACGACACCGAAGTGTTTTCCCAGAGGAACACTCCAAACCGGGGAGGAGCCCAGGACGCTGTCCGGGAGGCGCCACAAGGCGAGACCTCCACTGGCAGACACATGGGGAAGCCGATCCCCATGGAGACTGGCAAAGAGGGCCGCAACTAGTTCGGCCCTCAGCCGAATATGATTCCAGAGACTCATATGGCTCCGGAGTTGGGCGAGCAGCCCCCTTTGAAGGAGGGGGGGGGTGTGCCGCTTCCACCGGTGGCCCCTGTTCATCCAGGGCGCCGGATAACCTGATGGAGGCGCTACGAGGCGCCTCCGTCATGGACGAGCACCATGTCCTTATGGGTGCGGTGATCGAGAAGGTTAAGTCCGCCAAGAGTGGACTGAATGAAGCCTGCAGCAGCCTGTTGACGGGTTTCGAGGTAAGAAAGAGAAAAAACCCCATCTAGACAGTAGCCCCTGAGACACTGTCCGGTGTTCGGCAAGAAGAACTGTACAGAGGATCAATCTTTTGTTGTGTATGAATAAGCAGGCGTCGCTGTTGGCCGCAACCTCACATGCTGCCGAAGTCTCTGAACTAAGACAGAGGCCGGAGCGGACCGAGAACGAGCTCAGCGAGGTTAAGGTTCGGCTCCAGGAGAAGCAAGGTGAGTGACGACTTGCTGTGTGTTTGGATAGGATAGGCACTGCATATTGACCGCAGTGTCATGATATGTGCAGGAGCCGCGACCGAGGTCGAGGCCCTAAGGAAGGCCCTGGGCAAGGCCGAGGAGAAGGCTGTCCAACAGCAAGCCGCCCGTAAGAAGCTCAATGCCCGGGTCAAAGAAGTCCAGCAGGAGCTCCAGGATGCGGTCAAGAAATGCGAAGCCTTGGAGCATGATGCGTCGGTTCAAGGGACCGAACTCACCAAGGCTCGTCAGAGCACAGAGACCGCACGGAATGAGGCCTAGGCCTCCCTCCAGGAGATCCAGGAGGCCAAGAAGATCATGACGGTAAGGCATTTAAGATGCAAAGCAAGTATGCGGAGAAGCAGTACCTTCTACTAAGCCGAGTTCGGAGTTCCCCAGGGGCTTTTGCGGATTTACCATGCAGTGTATTAGACGCCGCGGAGTTCTATCGAGCCGAAGGAGGGGGTTCTATGGAGAAGCTATTCTGGTCGCAGTATGCGGCGCCAGAGCATCCCGTGTCCTTCACCGATCAGCTGAAACAGCTGGTGGAGCTGCATAGGGTGGCCGAACTAGCCATTAAGGATTTGATAATCCGGCTATGGCCAGCCGAAGCTATGCTAGGAAGCTACTTCAGGCTCGTGAGGCGGATGGTGAACGCCTGTCCTCGGCTGGACGTCGTCAAGCGCTCGGCCTGCATTGAAGGTGCGCACATGGCCTTCGCCCGTTGCAAGATGTGGTGGGCGAAGATGGACGCCGTCGAGGTTGCCAGAGGGCCACCGAAGGGCAAGGAGAACCGCACACCCGAACGGTATTTTGCGGATGTCCTGGAGGGGTCTTGCCTTGCGGCAGCACAATGCTCGCAGGACGTTGTATTTGAATAAATGTATTCGTGTTGCCCTTGCCTTGTATTATGAAAACAAAGCCTGTTTGTAATATAATTTTGTTATGATTTAACCGTTTCCTCCCGTGTGACCGTGTTGTATGTAATCTGAGGTTGGCCAGTCGTCGGCTTCTGCCCTCACGTAGGTAATATGGAGGTGTTCAGGATGGAATCTAAACAATCTGGATCCAATTATATGGTCCTTGCAGGAGTTGTTTAGCGCAACGAACAAGGCAATCAGACTATGCGTCTTAAACGCCCTCACTTAGCCATAGGAGTTTTATAATAAAGCATGGGCGCAACCCCTGGTTCAAACCAGAGTGCTGTCAGCATCTGATCGGGAAGTGCTGATCTTTCACATAATGCGGAAAAAATCTTCAACGATTTGTAACCCTCGAACAGCTGACCGGCTCGCCATATCATGACAGTCAGTTTTCGGCTTTCTCTACTGAGGCGCTCATCTAGTCAAGGCCAGGGCACAATCGCAGTACTTCTCCCTTTACTACCCTAGCCGAATTAGTGGAACGTAGGATAGCAAGCATAGGAGCCGGGCAACCCAACTATTGACCAAAGACATGATTCGGACCCAATGCATGTAATGCTAAATTCGGGGTGCCGAACTTATCTTTAAGGAGTGTTCGGACTTTGTTGCCGTATCGTGGGGTGATGGGGAGGCCCTGGCAAATATGAAACATACCAGAGTGTACGGTTGCTAGCAAATAAGTAATTTAAAGGAAAACAGAGGGAGAACAGAGATAGGATCTAGGGCCCTTGAACTTGGATCATGAACTATTTCCATTATAGTTGGGTTAATGCGTCCGAGCACATTGGTACAAAAATAATGCAATAAGCAACCGGCTATTTGACATGCCGCGACCAAAGGCGAGCTGCGTGTGGGTCCTGAAAACGGATAGAGTAATCATTTAGTTAGCCTCTAGGGGTTCCCATGTACGCCTGTGCTCAGTGTCAATCCGGTGTGTTTATCCTTTGACAGGACCATTAGTCAGGCCATCGAAGGAGGCCCGCATAAGAGAAACCTGAAAAAAGGGAAAAGGAGATAGTAAAGTTACATGTGTGTCCGGGATCGGTCTAACCGAACTGTAGATCCCGGGCTGGCTTGTGCCTTCGTCGATGTCCATGGAATTTTGAGTGCGTAATTATGTACGCGTGGTACGAATGCCACTACTGCATCGGGACTGGGATGGAAGCCGAATTGCTAATCGAGCTCTTGACGAGCCGCGCAGTCTTGTTGCACTGTAGTCCGGAACCTCTTAATGATGTCCAGGGGCTCGGCAGCCGTACTATGGTGCTGCTTGAGAAGGCAGCTCTGTACATCTGCTGCTAGGGCGGCGGTGTGCTCCTCTGTTCAAAGGGAGCGTTCAGTATCGCCATTGATTGTTATGATGCTGCGTGGACTGGGCATCTTGAGCTTGAGATAAGCATAGTGTGGTACTGCATTGAATCTAGCAAACGCGGTTCGTCTGAGCAGTGCATGGTAGCCGCTGCAGAAGGGGACGATATCAAAGACTAACTCTTCGCTTCAGAAGTTGTCCGGAGAACCGAAGACCACCTCCAGCGTGATTGAGCCCGTACAGCGGGCCTCTACGCCTGGTATGACTCCTTTAAAGGTAGTCCTTGTTGGTTTGATTTGTGAGGGGTTAATGCCCATCTTCTGCACTATGTCCTGATAAAGCAGGTTGAGGCTGCTACCGCCGTCCATCAGGACACGTGTTAGGTCAAACCCATCGATAATTGGGTCGAGGACTAGTGCGGCTGAACCGCCATGGCGGATACTAGTTGGGTGATCTCGATGATCGAAGGTGATCGGGAACAACGACCACATATTGAATTTTGGGGCGACTGGCTCTACCGCGTAGACGTCCCTAAGTGCTCTCTTGCGCTCCCTTTTGGGGATGTGTGTAGCGTATATCATGTTCACCGTTTTGACTTGAGGGGGAAATTTATTCTGCCCCCCAGTGTTCGGCTGCCGGGGCTCTTCGTCCTCGTCCGCACTTTGTGATCCCTTTTCTTTGTTTTCGGCATTTAACTTGCCAGCCTGTTTGAAAACCCAACAGTCTCTGTTGGTGTGAGTGGCTTGTTTATCTGGGGTACCATGTATCTGGCATGGACGATCGAGTATGTGATCCAAGCTGGATGGTCCCTCACTGTTCCTTTCGTAGGGCTTCTTTCGCTGGCCGGACTTGGAGCCGCTGAATCCGGGTTGACGGTGGTGTCATCGGTGTTGTCGCCATTGCTTCGGCGTTTGTGTCTATTGCGCCGGAGCTTGCCGGAACTGTTATTGGCCTCGGAGGGGCCTGTCTCGCTGGTTGTGTTTTTGCTACGAGCTAGCCAGCTGTCCTCACTCACGCAAAAGCGGGTCATGAGTGTCGTAAGGGCTGCCATGGACTTCGGCTTTTCTTGGCCAAGGTGGCGTGCTAACCATTCGTCACGGATGCTGTGTTTAAAGGCCACTAGGGCTTTGGCATCCGGACAGTCAACGATCTAGTTCTTTTGGTTAGGAACCTAGTCCAGAATTTTCTGGCTGATTCTCCAGGTTGTTGAACTATGTGGCTTAAGTCATCGACATCGGGTGGCCGGACATATGTACCTTGGAAGTTGTCAAGGAAGGCCTCTTCCAAGTCCTCCCAGCTGCCGATGGAATTCTTGGGCAGGCTATTCAGCCAGTGTCGAGCTGGCCCTTTGAGTTTTATTGGGAGGTATTTGATGGCGTGGAGGTCGTCTCCACGGGCCATGTGGATGTGGAGAATAAACTCCTCAATCCATACTACGGGATCAGTTATTCTGCCGTATGATTCAATATTGACGAGCTTGAACCCCTCGGGGAATTCGTGATCCAGCACCTCATCTGTGAAGCAGAAAGGGTGTGTGACGCCTCTATATCGGGCTGCGTCACGAGGCACCTCCGATGAAGTCCGCCTGCGGTTATCGGCCCGGGTGTGACTAGGTTTGTCACATCCGAATAGGTAGCCGTCATCCCGAGTCGATAAGCATCCTCGCGATCCATAGATTGATCTGCTGTGTCCTGCTCTACTGTCCAGATCCTGCCGAAGGTCGTATGTATGGTCCCGAGCTGTTATGTCCCTGTTTTTGCGAGGTGGTGAGGCGGGCTGTTGTTCGGCCCGAGTTGCCGTTTTATCCCGACCGCGGGGTGGTCGGTCCGCCGCACTATCCCGACCACGTGGTGGTCGGTCCGCATTGCGTGAGGGAGGTATGGGATTTGGTGCCTCCTCATCAAACTGAGGTAGCAGTCTGCGCTACGGGGAACTCTTGACTGGGCACTCGAGGCCGTATTCTTCGGCTGCCAGGACATCAGTCCACTTGTCAATGAGCATGTCTCGATCAGCTTGGAGCTGATGCTGCTTCTTCTTCAGGCTTCTTGCAGTGGCTATTAGCTGGCGCTTGAAGTGCTCCTGCTCGAGGGGTGCCTCAGGCACGATGAAGTCCTCATTGCCGAGGTTATCATCATCCTCGGAGACTGGACGATGACTATCATCATCTAGGTCATTGGGCATGGCCTGTTTATCAGGGTTATCTTGTCCGTTGTCTTGTTCCTCCTGTTCGGATGCAGCCCCGACAGGGTCTTCATTGTTTTCGGCGTCGCCCGAAGTACTAATTTCTCCAATGCCAGTGTTGCCATCTTTTGAGCGACGAGGCTTAGAGCGGCGTTTAGGGCGCCGGCTCTTGGACTGTGTCTCAGAAGGTTTATTCGCAACTGGATCTCCTTCGTCATCGTCGCTAGCTTTTTTAGGTGTGTCGACCATGTACACATTGTATGAAGAGGTGGCCGTCCAACATCCAGTACATGGCAGGTCTTAGCCTTGCTCCTTGCCGGCATCATCGTCCATACCGTCGATGTCTTCGGAGCCGTAATCAAGCACGTCGGTTTAGGCATCGACAGTGGCTATGAAGTGGGTGGCAGGTGGGAAGCAAAATTCACCATCATCAGCCTCTGGCTCGAACTGAACATAGTTCAGCTATGAGTCCTTCTCCAAGGACAAGTTCTTTAAAGAGTTTAGCACATCGCCCAAAGGTGAGTGCTGGAAGATGTCTGCGGTGCTAAATTCGATAATCGATAACCGATCCATCTCGGTATCCGCAGGCGTACCCGGTCCGGAACTTATAGCCGGAGACGAGTCCGGAGTTCCATTGGCGCAAATATTGCGGGGTGACGAGTCCATGTGCGGCTTCAACGCCGCGGACTCTGTGGCCTCGGATGGCACGATCTGCTCCGATTCTAAGGCTGTTGCAGCAACATGGACCATCTCCTGGATGTGATCCAATGACAGATTTAAGTCATGTTCATCGGGGCGAGGGGGAGCGATCGCTGTTGTCTCAAATCCATTGAAGATCAAGTCTCCACAGATATCCGCGACGTAGTTCAAGTTTCCAAATCCGACCTGGTGGCCAGGGGCATAGCTATCGATCTGCTCCAGATGGCCAAGCGAGTTGGCCCGCAGTACGAAGCCACCGAACATGAAAATCTGTCCGGGGAGGAAGGTTTCTCCTTGGACAGTGTCGCTATAGACGATTGGAGGGGCCATCAAACCTTTCGTTGAGGGCACAATGGAATTCTCAATGAAAGCACCAATGTCGGTGTCAAAACCGGCGGATCTCGGGTAGGGGGTCCCGAACTGTGCATCTAGGATCGATGGTAACAGGAGACGAGGGACACGATGTTTACCCAGGTTTGGTCCCTCTCTATGGAGGTAATACCCTACGTCCTGCTTGATTGATCTTGATGAATATGAGTGTTAAAAGAGTTGTTCTACCACGAGATCGTAATGGCTAAACCTAGAAGCCTAGCTTGTATGACTATGGTCATGAATATATGCTTTCCGGACTAACCCCTTCGGTTTATATAGACACCCGGGGGGTCTAGGTTTTACATAGAGTCGGTTACATAAGAAGGGATCTTCATCTTTGGTCGCCAAGCTTGCCTTCCACGCCAAGGAGAGTCCAATCCGGACACGGGTACAGTCTTCGGCCTTCATGTCTTCATAGCCCATTAGTCCGGCCCATGGATAACAGGCCGGACGCCCGTGGACCCCTTACTCTAGGACTCCCTCACTATAAGCTAGACAACGTTTTGGGTGTTGTAGAGCATCAAATGCCCTGGTTCACGTGGTAACTACGACGATGGTGTGCCTGTGCACGCGCTCTTTGCGTAGTGGCCGCGTCCAGGGTGTCGTTTCTGCTTCGTCTGCTCCCCACTCGTCGTCTTCGCGCACATGAGCATGTCCCTTGGCTTCTCCACATCGTCGCCGTTCCCCTGGACCCCTCTCCCCCTCTGTACGCTTACTCACCGATGTGCGCCGATGCTCGCCCATGGGAGCACAGTGCCCCGACATGTTTTAGTGGTGCTCGGCTTCTTCCTCTGCTCCCCGGCATCGTCTACCTCTCCATGACCCCTGCATCAGTGCTTCGTCATCTTCCCATGCCCGCCAGTGCTCGCTAAGCTAGCTAGAGCTTTGGCCGAGCTCGAGCGGCAGCACTCAGCAATGGCCTCCCTCGCCCGCCTATAAATGGGCCTCCTCGCGGCCTCCCGAGCACCGCATCGCCCTCACCTCACTCTCACACTCCTCCCTAGCTACTTTACTGAGCCCCAGAGCCTCTCCTCGTCTCCCTCTGCCACCATGGCCGCCGTCCCCTCCGGCCTAAATTCACCCGGAGCGGAGCCCCTCCCTCCTTCTATCCACCACCAGTAGAACCCCTCCACCCAGAAGAGTCTCCCCGCCCCTTCGTCTCATCGCCGGAGCGCCATAGCCGCGAGCTCATCTCTAGCCGTTGTCGCCGTCCGTTGCGGTTGCTGCCCCACTCAGCTCAGAGCTCCCCGATGGCTGAGTCACCCAGGGATGGGACTGCCTCACTCTTCTGATTCCAACGGTAGGCCGGGCGCCACCTGTGGTCGCCCGTGTCGTCGGCAAATGCCGTCGGGGCTGGTCCTGCCTTCGGTCTAGTGCGGGAGACGGAGGAAGAAGATGACCCCTGCCGGCAGGCCCCACCGCGCGCGGGATCCCCTCGTCAGCCTCACGAGCTTTGACCTTGTGTGGCCCATGTGGTTAAGTGGCGGGCCCCGCTTGTAAGTTGCCCGCGTTAACCCGGACAGCTGACGTGGATAAGTGAAAGCGTATTCTTCGGAATATGTTTTCCTGCACCGAAAGCGCACTTCGTTTCCTCTTCAGCCCAAAATATGTTTCTTGTTGATTGAAAGCGTATTTCTCTGATTCCGCTTTCCGTTTTTCTATTTAGGCCCTGCTGGAAAATATTTTCTTTACAAATGTTTCCCTGGCAGAAAAACAACTATATCTTTTTGCTCCTAACTCCAAATGAGGTGATTCCAAAGCCCACTTCTTCATCTCGTCGAGCCCGTTCTGTTGGTATAATTTTCATCTTGTGTTATGTGGCGACCCGACCCGAATGGATCAAGCCTACTATGCTCGGGTGTCATCCCTGGATCAGTAATGCTGACACCACACAATACATCGAAGGATTTATAGCAGAGTGGCAATCACACACTTATTACATCGTTGTCTCAGAAGAGAACTTATTACAAAAAAAATGGCGTAAGGCCATCTAAATAAGATAACAGCGGAAGACTCGGAAGATAAATGGGTCCATCAACTCCAGCAGCATCACTGAGTATAGAACCACAACCTAAAAGCACCTTACTCGTCGTCTGAAAAGTCTGCAACATGAGAAGTTGCAGCCTGAAAACGGTTCAGCACATGGAATATGCTGGCAATGTAACACATAGAGAGTAATGGAATGAAACAACTATACTATATGCATATATGGCTGGTGGAAAGCTCTATGGTTACAATTTTGCGTAAAGCCAGTTTTTCCCTACTGCAAAGGAATAAATTTATTTAACTATCATGGTGGTTGTGAAACATCGAGAATGGTTGACAGCATTCCGATCCCAATTAAGTGAACAATTAAAACCCAACAACATTAATTAGAAGTAACATGTTGAGATTCACAGGATATTCAAGTAGTAGATACTCAAGTTGTCCATAACCGGGGACACGGCTAATCATGATTAGTTTGTACACTCTGCAGAGGTTTGCACACTTTTCCCCACAAGACTCGATCGCCTCCGTTTGGTTTCTCGCACTGCAGGGTGTTTGAGAAGACGGATGACCGAGACATAGTCTTTCAGAAGCACTAGCACCTTACGATCGGGTAGACCGGTACACCTACATCCCCTACATCTGCTAGTCCACCACTGTAAGAGTTCGCACAACTTAGTCAACTATGCCAGAGCCCATAATGGCTTGTGGCTGCACACGGAAGTTTCTAGCATGAAAGATCTTATGATCCCTTTGAGCCTGGGTGGCGGTCCAAAATAAAACAGGCAAGTCCTGATAGACATCAGGTGCCACAATCCACCCAGCTGTGTGTTCAAGTTGCCACCTTAGATAAACCATTAATTAACAATACTCACATCTATCATGGATATCACTCACCCAATCCACGTCTACTAGCATAGCATGGCATAATAAGCAAACGTAGAAGTAACTCCCAAAGGTTTCATAATAATATAGGTAATAGGTACTACCTCATCTACTTCCCATCCCACAATTTAATTAGATCCTAATCATGCAATGTGAGAGGATTGATCTAATGCAATAAAACATGGGTTGTAGAAAAGGTATGATCAAAGTGTTACTTGCCTTGCTGATGATCCGCGAGACCTAGGGAATCGAAGTAACAAGCGGCGCAATCCGGGTGATCTATCGCAGACAAACAACAAGCATACAATAAGTACTCATCTAATGCATAGGTAAAACTCGAACAAGAGAACGAACCAGATAGTTCAACTTAAGAACTCCGGTTGCAAAGAAAGAACGAACCGAACAAAGAAACGGAAAAACAAACGGCGAAAGAAAACAACTCGGTTCTAGCAAGTTGAAACTAGGTCAAATTTTACCGGGGCAAAAGCTTATTCAAGTTGATTAGACGGAACGGCGGTTTCGAAATGAAACTCCAGGCGCTTGAATCACCTGATTCCTATAAACGAGCGAGAAGAAAGACTAGAACGAAGATCGGATCTGAGATCGCGATCGCGGAGTAAATCCGACGAAAAGAAAGAGACGAATGGTTAAACGAACGGCTGTCATTAACCGAGAAAGAAACGGTGATCACGTTGGTTGAGACGAACGGTCCGTAATAAGAACGAAAACCGAGCTAGGGTTTTCGGAAAAGAAAACAAAAAAGAAATGGAAAACCGATCTAGGGTTTCGGAAGAAAACCGAGACAAAATAGGAAGAAAAAGAAAAGAAAACCGGAAAGAAAACGGAACGGTTCTTTTAGGAAAAACTGGACCGAGGCGAGGAAAAGAAGAGAGGCGTGGCTACCTCGAAGAGGCGGCGGCAAGGTGCGGCGGCGGCGCGGGTGGGGCTGCGGCGGCGCGGGTGTGGGGTGGCGCGGTGGCGGTGTAGGGCGCAGGGTGGGGTGCGCTGGAGGGCTTGGGGTTTGGTTTGATGTGTTTAGAGGGGGGGTGTTGGGGTATTTATATTGGGGAGGGGAGGGGGTTTCTTGGGGTAGGGGACAAGAAATAGAGTAGGAATAGGAGACGAAACAAAGGAAAAGGGGATGGGCTAACCGACCTAAGTCCCGCTGGGACTCGGCCAGGGCGATGGCGGCGGCTGCCTCGCCTGGCGCCTGGCGCGCGCGCGGCTGGGGCTGGGGCCTGGCCGGCCGGCCTGCTGGCTGGGCCTTGGCCCAAGGCGGGGCGCTGCTCTTTTTTTTAAAACGGTTTCGCGCGCAGAAAAACACAGAAAAGAAAATCTAAACGAGCTCCAAAATTTCTAAAGTAAATTTTCCCCGACTCCCAAAAATGAGCTGAACAAAATGAACTCTTCTCCGGACCTAATATGCAATTTTTGAAAACGCGCATTTTTCCCTATCCAAATAAAATGCAAACAAACTCCGGCAAACAAAATTTGATCTATTTATTAAATCTACATTTTTTCCTTAATTTGGGAAAGTCATATTATTCCCTCTCTCATATTTTGATATTGGAAAAATAATTGAAGTTAAAATAAAATAAATCTAATGATCCTCTTTTCAAATTCGAGAAAACTCTCAATTATGAAAATAACGAAATCTCCAACTCTCTCCGAAGGTCCTCGAGTTGCGTGAAATTTCTAGGATCAACCAAAATGCATGAAAATATGATATGCATGATGATCTAGTGTATAACATTCCAAATTGAAAATTTGGGATGTTACAAACCTACCCCCCTTAAGATGAATCTCGCCCTCGAGATTCGGGTTGGCTAGAAAATAGGTGAGGGTGGTCCTTGAGCAAATCTTCTTCTCTTTCCCAAGTGGCTTCATCCTCTGAGTGGTGGTTCCACTGAACTTTGCAAAACTTGATAACCTTGCTGCGGGTAACTCTGCTGGCATAATCGAGAATCTTGACTGGCTTGTCCTCATACGTTAGGTCACCCTTTATCTGAATCGCTTCAAGCGGTACCGTATCTCTTAGCGGTACTTACGCCATCTCGGCATGACATTTCTTCAGCTGAGAAACATGGAATACATCGTGAACTCCTGACAGTCCCTCTGGTAATTCCAACTTATAAGCGACTTCTCCCATACGTTGCAAGATCTTATACGGTCCAACGAAACGCGGTGCTAACTTTCCCTTAACTCCAAAGCGTTTAACTCCTCGAAGTGGGGATACTCGAAGATAAACTCTGTCTTCGGTTTCGTAAACCGTCTCCTTGCATTTTGAATCTGCATAGCTCTTCTGCCTGGACTGGGCTACCTTGAGCCTATCGCGAATCAACTTAACTTTCCATTCAGACTCCTTAATCAAATCTGGTCCAAAGAACTGACGGTCTCCAACTTCGTCCCATGACAACGGTGTCCTGCACCTCCTTCCGTATAAAGCTTCGAAAGGTGCCATCTTCAAACTGGTTTGGTAACTGTTGTTATAAGAAAACTCCGCATACAGCAAGTTATTGTCCCAGCTAGATCCATAATCTAGTGCACAAGCTCTCAGCATATCTTCCAAAATCTGATTGACTCTCTCAGTCTGCCCATCTGTCTGCGGATGAAAAGCTGTGCTGAACTCTAGTCTGGTTCCTAAAGTTTCATGCAACTGATTCCAAAACTTTGAGGTAAATTGGGTTCCTCTATCTGATACGATACTCCTCGGAACTCCATGCAAACAAATGATCCTAGTCATGTAAATCCTTGCCAACTTAGCACTGGTGTAAGTGGTCTTAACTGGAATGAAATGTGCTACCTTTGTCAAACGATCAACTACTACCCATATCGAGTCATATCCTGCTTTCGTCCTGGGTAGTCCTGTGATAAAGTCCATGCCTATCTTATCCCACTTCCATTCGGGTATCAGCAATGGTTGTAACAATCCTGCTGGCTTCTGATGCTCTGCCTTTAGTCTTTGACATATGTCACAAACTGCTACATATGCTGCAATATCCTTCTTCATTCCGGTCCACCAGAATGTTTCCTTCAAATCCAAATACATCTTGGTATTCCCTGGGTGAATCGAATATGGTGAATCATGTGCCTCTTGCAAAATCAGCTTCCTGATCTCCGGGTCGTTTGGCACATAAACTCGATCCTCAAACCATAAGGTATCGTGTTCATCCTCACGAAATCCCTTTGCTTTTCCTTCGCTCAATTTCTCTTTTATAGCAGCAATCTCCTTGTCAGATTTCTGAGCTTCTCTGATCTTATCCATCAATGTTGACTGAATCTCCAATGCTGCTACATAGCCTCTCGGAACTATTTCCAAACATAGCTCACGAAGGTTTTCTGCTAACTCCTTGGGTATTTCTTCCGTCACTAGGGTGTTGACATGGCTCTTACGGCTCAATGCGTCAGCTACTACATTAGCTTTTCCAGGATGATAATGCAATTTCATATCATAATCCTTGATGAGCTCCAACCATCTCCTTTGTCGGAGGTTCAACTCCTTCTGCGTGAAAATGTACTTCAAACTCTTGTGATCCGTGTACACCTCACAATGATTTCCAATGAGGAAATGTCTCCACGTTTTCAATGCATGCACTATGGCTGCTAACTCCAAATCATGTGTGGCATAATTCAACTCATGAGGCTTCAGTTGCCGTGAAGCATACGAAACAACTCTTCCTTCCTGCATAAGCACTGCTCCAAGTCCTCGACGTGAAGCGTCGCAATACACCTCATAGTCCTTGGTCTGATCTGGCGAGATCAATACTGGTGAGGTAACCAAGCGTTTCTTCAACTCCTGAAAACTAGCCTCACACTCCTCAGTCCATTTGAACTTCGTATCCTTCTTCAACAATCCAGTCATAGGCTTCGCAATCTTTGAGAAATTCTCAATAAATCTCCGGTAGTATCCTACGAGTCCAAGAAAACTCTGGATCTCTCGAACTGTCGTTGGTGCTTCCCATTCGGTTACGGTCTCAACCTTAGTGGGGTCAACTGCTATACCTTCTCCGGATATAACGTGTCCGAGGAATCCAACTTCCTTCAACCAAAACTCACATTTGCTGAATTTGGCGTATAACTGATGTTCCCTTAGTTTCTCCAAAACCAAACGCAAATGTTCCTTATGCTCCTCTTCATTCTTTGAATAAATCAGGATGTCATCAATGAACACTACGACGAACTTATCGAAAAACTCCATAAACACTTTGTTCATCAGGTTCATAAAATAGGCAGGTGCGTTAGTCAATCCAAATGACATAACGGTATACTCATACAATCCATATCTTGTGGTGAATGTTGTCTTAGGTATGTCCTGCTCCCGAATCTTCAATTGATGGTACCCTGATCGCAAATCGATCTTGGAAAACACTTTAGCTCCTTGCAACCGATCAAACAGATCGTTGATCATTGGCAGTGGGTACTTGTTCTTGATGGTTACTTCATTCAATCCCCGATAATCTACAATCATCCTTAATGATCCATCCTTCTTTTCCACTAGAAGTACGGGTGATCCCCAAGGCGAAGAACTTGGGCAAATGTAACCTTTATCCAATAACTCCTTAATCTGATTCTTAATTTCCACCAAATCCTTTGCTGGCATCCGGTATGGTCGCTTCGATATTGGGCCTGTACCTGGAAATAACTCAATCAAAAACTCAATTTCTCTATCCGGTGGCATGCCTGACAACTCTTTTGGAAATACATCAGGAAAATCCTTTACCACTCGTACTTCCTCCTGCACAACTCCTGTTAGGGAGTTTGCTTGTGTCCTGTTTGTCACATGCTGGGATACATACTTGATCCTTCTTCCTTCTGGTGTGGTAAGCAAAATTGAATTACTAGCACAATCGATGTTTCCTCCATACATCGACAGCCAATCCATACCAAGAATCACATCCAATCCTTCGGACTCCAGAATAATTAAATCTGTTGGGAAAACGTGCCTTCCTATACTTAATGGCACTTGGAAACATCCTTGTCTGGCCATGTACTCTGCTCCTGGTGAGCTTACTAGCATAGGCGTTTTAAGAATCCTAGTGGGCAGGCTATACTTTTCCACAAATCCCCTTGATATGTATGAATGCGATGCACCAGTATCAAAAAGAACGAGTGCAGTAAATGACTTAACCAAAAACTTACCTATTACTGCATCGGGCTGATCTTCAACCTCCTCCACATTAACGTGGTTCACCTGTCCCCTGTTGAAAGGGTTCGGCTTCTTCCCAGAGCTTCCATTGCCATTTCCATTCTGGCCTTGAGGACATTCATTTGCATAATGCCCTGGCTTCGAACACTTGTAGCAAGTGACGTGGCTCAAATCCTTCTTGGCTGGGGTGGATGGGGTGGTCCGGTTCTGGCCATTGCTTCCTCCATTCCCATTACCATTCTTGTGGCCATTATGGTTGTGCGAGCTACCTCCTCCATGGGTGTGCTGAAACTGAAATCCTGGTTTAGGGGCAAAACGGGGCTTCTGCTGGGCTCCAGAGTTATACTTCCCCTGTCCATATTTCCTCTTGCGGTTCTCAATCTGCTGTTGCTTCCCTTCAATCATGATGGCACGATCTACCAACTCCTGGTAGTTGTTGAAACTCGCTACCATCAACTGCATGCTTAGTTCATCATTCAATCCTTCCAGAAACTTCTCCTGCTTAGCTGCATCCGTAGCAACGTCATCGGGGGCATAACATGCTAACTTGCTGAAATCATCAACGTACTGGCCAACTGTCCTTCCTCCTTGGCGTAAGTTGCGAAACTCACGCTTCTTTATGGCCATAGCTCCTGCTGAAACATGGGCAGTGCGGAAAGCTTGTTGAAACTGATCCCATGTGAGAGTGTCAACTGGGTAAGTGGCTGTGAAATTCTCCCACCATGCTGCCGCGGGTCCGTCAAGCTGGTGAGCGGCAAACTTCACTTTCTCACCATCCGTGCATCCTGCGGTGGTCAACTCCCTTCCTATCTTGCGGAGCCAATCATCTGCTACTATCGGCTCGGTGCTACTGGAAAACACCGGCGGATTTAGCCTAAGGAAACGGGCTAAGTGGTCAACAGGTGGTGGTGGTGGTGGTGGGTTGTTGTTGTTCTGCTGGTTCTGGACTAACATCTGCATCAACTGGTTCTGCTGCTGGATCAACTGAGTGAGCTCCGATGGAAATCCATTGTCACGTCTCGGAGGCATCTGAGGGTTTAGAAAAGATGAGAATTAAGAATAGAATGAGGTCTAAGGGAAAACACTACCCCAATGCACATGAGCAATGCACACAAAATCACTTCATTCAATCAAACAAGGGCTTACAAACGATCTAACTGTCGCAAAAGTGCTCGACTAATGTTTACATGGGGGAATACTACTACTATATGGGGGTCATCTAGAAATTTGAACCGGTGGAAGACTCCATGATATCTGCTCCAGCTTCGTCTTCAAAGTCGGGTTCACTTGGATCCGAATCGGTGTCGTCGATGATGATGTAGTTATCCGGACATGCGACGTACTCGTCTTCCTCCTTTAATGCTAACTTCCCCTTGAGTTCTTCAATCTCCTGCTTAAGATCGCCATTGTGCCTTGCTAGAGCTACGATCTCGTCCATGTAGTCCTTGCGTGTAGACTTTAGTTCTCCTTCTAGCTCGATGATCCTTGACTTTGCATTCTTCAACTCTATCATATCATTGCACATCTGGTTCTCGTGGCGTCGAATGTGCTGGTTTAACTCCTGGATGAATGATGCAATGGATCTATCCTTCTTGGTGCTGACTAACTCCCATTGTTCATCTCGGCGTCCGCAAATCTGGTAGATAGTGTCCTTGAGGTCTTCTTGGTAGACTTCTCCAATGCGTCCTATGGTGATATGAGCTGCCATGCTCCTTCCCAGACTCCAGGTTGGTGCATTGAAAACACTATCTATAGGCTTCGTGATTAGCGCGAATGTCCTTCCCGGAACGTGAGCTTGAATCTTCTAGCGCTCCACTTCAGGCAGAGTGGCGTTGAAGGTTCCCATGAAGCTTGGCAATCCAATGTTCAGGTACTTGGTGACTTCCTTCAGGTGAAATCCAAATGGTGTGCCTTCATCCGGTTGAGCATACTTAATCTTCGCGTGCGTCATCCTAAAAGAGTAGAAAAGATGAGGAGTTAGAAAATGAGAAGAGAATGGTGATCTATGGCTTTAACTTAGTGGTCGTGTCCTACAGTCAGCGTGTGCTCTGATACCATCTCTGTGGCGACCCGACCCGAATGGATCAAGCCTACTGTGCTCGGGTGTCATCCCTGGATCAATAATGCTGACACCACACAGTACATCGAAGGATTTATAGCAGAGTGGCAATCACACACTTATTACATCGTTGTCTCAGAAGAGAACTTATTACAAAAAAATGGCGTAAGGCCATCTAAATAAGATAATAGCGGAAGGCGCGGAAGATAAATGGGTCCATCAACTCCAGCGGCATCACTGAGTATAGAACCACGACCTAAAAGCACCTTACTCGTCGTCTGAAAAGTCTGCAACATGAGAAGTTGCAGCCCGAAAACGAGTCAGCACATGGAATATGCTGGCAATGTAACACATAGAGAGTAATGGAATGAAACAGCTATACTATATGCATATATGGCTGGTGGAAAGCTCTATGGTTACAGTTTTGCGTAAAGCCGGTTTTTCCCTACTGCAAAGGAATAAATTTATTTAACTATCATGGTGGTTGTGAAACATCGAGAGTGGTTGACAGCATTCCGATCCCAATTAAGTGAACAATTAAAACCCAACAACATTAATTAGAAGTAACATGTTGAGATTCACAGGATATTCAAGTACTAGATACTCAAGTTGTCCATAACCGGGGACACGGCTAATCATGATTAGTTTGTACACTCTGCAGAGGTTTGCGCACTTTTCCCCACAAGACTCGATCGCCTCCGTTTGGTTTCTCGCACTGCAGGGTGTTTGAGAAGATGGATGACCGAGACATAGTCTTTCAGAAGCACTAGCACCTTACGATCGGGTAGACCGGTACACCTACATCCCCTACATCCGCTAGTCCACCACTGTAAGAGTTCGCACAACTTAGTCAACTATGCCAGAGCCCATAATGGCTTGTGGCTGCACACAGAAATTTCTAGCATGAAAGATCTTATGATCCCTTTGAGCCTGGGTGGCGGTCCAAAATAAAACAGGCAAGTCCTGATAGACATCAGGTGCCTCAATCCACCCAGCTGTGTGTTCAAGTTGCCACCTTAGATAAACCATTAATTAACAATACTCACATCTGTCATGGATATCACTCACCCAATCCACGTCTACTAGCATAGCATGGCATAATAAGCAAACGTAGAAGTAACTCCCAAAGGTTTCATAATAATATAGGTAATAGGTACTACCTCATCTACTTCCCATCCCACAATTTAATTAGATCCTAATCATGCAATGTGAGAGGATTGATCTAATGCAATAAAACATGGGTTGTAGAAAAGGTATGATCAAAGTGTTACTTGCCTTGCTGATGATCCGCGAGACCTAGGGAATCGAAGTAACAAGCGGCGCAATCCGGGTGATCTATCGCAGACAAACAACAAGCATACAGTAAGTACTCATCTAATGCACATGTAAAACTCGAACAAGAGAACGAACCAGATAGTTCAACTTAAGAACTCCGGTTGCAAAGAAAGAACGAACCGAACAAAGAAACGGAAAAACAAACGGCGAAAGAAAACAACTCGGTTCTAGCAAGTTGAAACTAGGTCAAATTTTACCGGGGCAAAAGCTTATTCAAGTTGATTAGACGGAACGGCGGTTTCAAAACGAAACTCCAGGCACTTGAATCACCTGATTCCGATAAACGAGCGAGAAGAAAGACTAGAACGAAGATCGGATCTGAGATCGAGATCACGGAGTAAATCCGACGAAAAGAAAGAGACAAACGGTTAAACGAACGGATGTCATTAACCGAGAAAGAAATGGTGATCACGTTCGTTGAGACGAATGGTCCGTAAGAAGAACGAAAACCGAGCTAGGGTTTTCGGAAAAGAAAACGAAAAAGAAACGGAAAACCGATCTAGGGTTTTGGAAGAAAACCGAAACAAAACCGGAAGAAAAAGAAAAGAAAACCGGAAAGAAAACGGAACGGTTCTTTTAGGAAAAACCGGACCGAGGCGAGGAAAAGAAGAGAGGCGCGGCTACCTCGAAGAGGCTCCGGCGAGGGGCTCCGGCGGCGGCGGCGTAGG